>NC_051177.1:202686684-202724402 GCF_013339695.2 Rhipicephalus sanguineus
TTGAAATTGTTGAATGTGCATTGGAAGAAAGAAGAGAAAGAAATGGGGGCACGTGAGAGGGGCTCGCGCAGGGTGTGCCGAAACGAACGTTTGCCTAGCATGGACGTGTTTTGTTATCTGAGTCATTAAACCTTTGTTAGTTTCCATTCTACCGGCGAAGACACCTTATTCAACAGGCGGTGTCATGAAAATCATGATGTGCATGTCATGTACGGCTCGACTTAAATGCCACGCTCATGGTGCGCTCGCGGCCGTTTTGCTAGCTTGACATGTACCGAACTTGGTATTGCTTGATTTTACTGTATATAAACGTAAATGACAGATGACAGCATAAAAATTATGACATGCATATCATATACGGCATGATTTACATGCCACGCTCATGGAGCGCTCGCGGCCGTTTCGCAAGATTGATATGCACCAAAACTGATATTGCGCGACGTGACTGCACGTCGAACATATACGACAGATGGGAACATGAAAATAATTAGATGCATGCCATGTACAGCATCACTTACATGCCACGCTCATGGTGCGCTCGGGGCCGTTTCGCAGCTTGATGTACACCAAAATTGGTATTGCGTGACGTGACTGTATGTCGAACAAAAATGACGGGTGATGTCATGAAAATCATGATGTGCATGTCATGTACGGCTTGATAAATACCGCGCTCATGGTGCGCTCGCGGCCGTTTTGCTAGCTTGACATGTACCAAATTTGGCATTGCTTAGTACGACTGTATGACAAACATAAATGACAGATGGTAGCATGAAAATCATGACATGCATGTCATGTACGGCATGATTTACGTGCCACGGTCATGGAGCACTCGCGGCCGTTTCGCTAGATTGATATGCACCAAAACTGATATTGCGCGACGTGACTGTATGTCGAACATATATGGCAGATGGGTACGTAAAAATAATGAGATGCATGTCATGTACGGCATCACTTACATGCCATGCTCATGGTGCGCTCGGGGCCGTTTCACAGCTTGATGTACACCAAAATTGGTATTGCGCGACGTGACTGTATGTCGAACAAAAATGACGGGTGGTGTCATGAAAATCATGACGTGCATGTCATATACGGCACGATTTACGTGCCACGGTCATGGAGCACTCGCGGCCGTTTCTCTGGAATGATATGCACCAAAATTTCTATTGCGCGACGTGGCTGCATGACGAACATAAACGACAGGCGGTAAAATGAGGATAATGACATATATATCATGTACGGCATGATTTACATGCCACGCTCATGATGCGTTCGGGGCCATTTTTCTATTTTGATATACAAGAAAACTGGCATTGCGTGACATAACTGTATGTCGAATATAAATGGCAGGTGGTAACTTGAAAATAATGACAAGCATGTCATGTACAGCATGATTTATATGCCATGCTCATGGTGCACTCAGGTCTGTTTCGCTAGCTTGACATACACCGAAATTTTTACTGCGCAAATGACTGTATGACGAATATAAACGACAGGTGGTAATAATGGAATAATGATATTCATGTCATGTACGACATTATTTACATGCCACGCTTATAGAGCGCTCGCGAGCGTTAAGCTTACTTGATATACACGGACATTTATATTGAGCGGCGTCACTGAAAGAAGGACATAAATGACAGGTGGTAAAATGAAAATAATGACACGCATGTCATGTACGGTATGATTTACAGGTCACGATCGTGTTGCGCTCGCGGCCGTTTCGATAGCTTGATTTACACTAACATTAGTACTGCGTGACGTGACTTTATGACGTACATAATTGGCAAGTCCTAGCATGCATGTCACGTGCGGCATGATTTACACTGTCTTGATTGGCTTCCAGCCATTTTGTTAACTGGATATGCACCAAAATTGGTATGTCATGACATGAGTGCGTGGCAACCTAAATGACTGCATGGTCATGCACTGTATATATACCAGAATATACGTTTCATTATCATGGTAGATACTAAATTGTACTTGCATATAGGCATGAAAAACATGCGATAGTGAACTAGATGTCATGGCATAAATAACTTCACATTCCTCAAAGAAAAACAAGACAATGTATGCAGCTTTTTTCTGGCTGCTTTGCATTACATCGACTCTCACAGTACGTGGAATCTGCCGGATTTTTTTTCCGAACCAAACTGAAGCACTGGCGTGGATGTGTGGTAGAATACTTGGCTGCCACCTAGACGGCCTGGATATGATTCGGCCTCGAACTGCGGTTTTTATTCTGTGCGTTCATTGAGATTTGTTCTTAATGAACCGACAAAGCCGTCGACACCCACACCGGATTTTCTGTACTCGAGCTTCTTAACGCATATAGTCGGGTAGCAAGAGGGCCCTGCGTGGCACCCTGCTACCTCCGCCGGTGCTTTAATAAAGTTCACTTCTCTCTTTCTCTCTTAACGCGGTCTCGTTAAAGGGTCCCTGCAACACTTCTTC
Organism: Rhipicephalus sanguineus; assembly: GCF_013339695.2. Taxonomy (NCBI): domain Eukaryota; kingdom Metazoa; phylum Arthropoda; class Arachnida; order Ixodida; family Ixodidae; genus Rhipicephalus; species Rhipicephalus sanguineus. The sequence continues at coordinate 202,689,136 of NC_051177.1, forward strand.
AGCACGGCCAGAAAACGCCGCCCATTGGTAGTCGAGGCTCCCGAGAATACGCGAGCCAAACTTTATCCGCCTCGTGCATCGGTATGGGGGCGCCACCGCTCGGCTCAGGCGGTTTTACTCTCTCCCAACCCCCCATAGGATCCCATGCATTTTGAATGAAGTTTGCGATTCCGTTGCGCAAAAACAAACTAGGGGCATCTCTCGACAACACGCCACACCGACGATGCAACACCTCCTCTTTCTTCCACTGACTGGCCATGCTCCAAGCTAACTCCTCTCTCCACTTTCTTTTTATTTTTTCGGTGGCCGTGAGAGCGCGCGCTGTGCACTGTGTAGTCGACAGTGCATGCACCCGACAAGGCCGGCTGGGTTCGTCACTTTCGTCGCGTCTTCCTTGGACGTTGCTACGTTAATATTGTGTAAGGTGGTGGCCACACGTCGGACGATGAACCCTGATTTCGTTCAGCTGTCATCTCATCAACGGCAATGTTTCAGACGCCTCAGTTGTGTACTTTTGTCCGTTGGTTGCTGGACAAGATGGCTTCCTGCAAGACCGCGTTTTTCCAAGTAAGCTGTGTGTGTAGTTCTCGGCGTCGCAGCAGTTTGATGACGCGAGGACGTCAACTGATGCTACATCGTGGGAACCGCTGAAGTGACTGCAAGATTGACGACATTGTGCCAGAATATTCTAGCGTACTGTACGCGCACGATTGTGCTACACTTAAAATACCATGCTTGGCCTCGCGCGCCAACCTGGCACGCCTGTGTGCAACAAGTGTGTTGTTATCGTTGTTGCGTTGGTTAATATTGAATTGCAATTGGAATACCGTTCTTGCAAAGGTAAGTGAAGCTGTAAGTATTTGCCCTTCTATATGCTCGCTACTCCACGAACATTACTTCTAGAATCGCATTTTATGTTGTGTTGCACGTACCAAAGGAGAATCTAGCATACGAGATACATTACATGCGTGCGCATTTCCTATATAAATCTGAGTAATGCCACGCGTGCGCATTTCCTATATAAGTCTGAGTAATGCCATGCTCAATTTAAAGCGCATGTGTTAGAGGATTGTGGCTTCAATGGTGAAAGTGATTAGATATTCCGAAATATGTGATTGCAATGCAGTTAGAGCTTTCTCGTATGTTAACACGGTCTGTGAACAAAAAAAAAAACGCTTTGTGAATGTTTGTTGGTCATTTGCTAAGGTACTTTCACGCATTATTATGCAGTTGTGTGACGGCTGTTAAAACGTTCAGCAAGTTAGATTTTGGTTTTCTTGTCCTGGTTGAGTGCTACGAGTGTTGGGCGAAGATAAAAACGCGTGTCTTTTGTGCGTTTCTTAAGCAGGCATACAACAGTAATAGTCATTGTTGTTGTACTGTTCGGGGTGTTCAATAAAACAAGAATGCTGTTTCGTACTGCTACAGTTTTTATTTCATCTGTGTTAACAGATCACGCAAACAACTTGGACACATGCACGTAAGAAACGTACGCAGTGCATCGCGCGCACGCATATAAAAACGGGCCTGTCATTTTAAAACAAATAATATAGAACAATCGACCTAAGAAACGGCATGGTTGTCAAGTGGAGCAGCGTCGGCAGTACAAATATCAAACCAGAATGAAAAATGAATAGAAAAACGGCGAGCGCTTTGCCCACGGCTTCTATGAGCCGCGCGTATCCACCTTTCGCTACCGTTCGCCGTTGGTGGCGCCACCAGTACCACTCAAAGCAGCAGCGCACGAGGCGGATAGCGCAGCACGCGGCCTGGGATTTACAATAAATCCTCAAAATGAGCTAAAAATCGCTTCCTCTTCTCTCGAAAAATGATGCTGTTGACCCAAAATCACTGCGTCACTCACACAAGTTCCACACCATTGGCTGATTTGAACATGGAGTGCTCGGTAGTTACTGCGGCCGCCGCGGGAGGCCCTTACTTGCCCGCGCGCGCGCGTGATCGTACTGAAAGAACGCCGCACGTTCGAAGAAAATAAAAAGAAGTGCTCAAGGTCATGATGCGCGCGTGACGTACCTTCTTCCCCCGTGCCACTCCTCCCTGCTTAGCTTCCAGCGCTTTCGTCAGGACGAGAGAAGTGAGAAAGAAGTTACAGCGTGCGACAAATTTTGCAAATCCGCTCGTACAGGAAGGATTCTACACATTTTTGCAGCGGTCGATTCGGGAGGAAGTGAGCTCATTTAGTGAAGCCATTCCATGGCTACTTGGAAAAGTGTTGCAGCGCCCCTTTAAGATTTTTGAAGTCTGTTATCGGCGTTGGTTGATATACACTGCAATCACTTGTGACGCATGCCCACATTACACGGGCCGCGGTATGCGGATATGCGCCACACGTGACTGAGAGAAAGTGCTTTAGGACGTACGCGAGAGCCGTGTCGCGTTATTTATGTCATAACCTCTTAATCGTCTTCGTCGAGTGACCAAGTGCTTCTACGCCAAGTTTGGTATGTACCTAGTTAACGAGACGACCACGAGAGCACCCCGACGTAGGCGGATAGATAGATAGATAGATAGATAGATAGATAGATAGATAGATAGATAGATAGATAGATAGATAGATAGATAGATAGATAGATAGATAGATAGATAGATAGATAGAAATTGCTGATTGGTTGATAGAAATTGGTTGACTCAGGAATTCTTTGCATTTAATAATTATCGAGTCGGTATCTTGTGTCTAGATACAATTGCAAAGTATATTTGCCAAGCCACACACAGATTTGATGCTTTGTAGAATACACCTTCGCGACTTCGTGAAATATGCTGCCCTCGTGTTTCATGAAGGTAAGGAAGGTGTTACCCTAAATATATTGAAAATTACCTGTATGAAAACTGAGACACACTCTGGCTCAATATTGAGAGCTTGCTTATCTACAATGGAATATATAGCCGTGTATGTCTCTATTCTAATGGATCATTGCAATGACTGTAGCCTTCCAGCTCTAAAACGATTGAAGTTTTAAAACATTGCCTTAGAAATGTAGGAAAATTCAGAGTACGTTTTCCCGTTCGTCTTCGATGAAATCGACTATTGCTAGGTGTTCTCCAAGCATCACGACGCAGTACAGGTGTTGGGAAGAACTTCCGAGCTCATCGCGAGATACGCACATAGCTTATGTGCTCCGTTCGTCCCTACTTCGAACCATTATGCGCCACGATATAGGGCCGAAGCCTGGAAGTAACCAAAGAAGCTCGAGAAGCTATCCATCTTACAGCGATCGATTGAACGGAAAATATGAGCCGTATATGAAGAGATAGCAAAACGGCATACAGCAAAAGAACATGCGATGGTGTGAGGCAAAATTCTAGTTGGCGTTAAGAGGGAAAAGTAGAGCTGAGCAAGCCATGTAGTACGTAAGGCGCATGCCACATGGCCCACTAGCGTTACAGACTGGCCGCCAACGAAAGTAAATCGCAGTTGATGACCACAGTGCACGAAAAGTGGTGTGACGAATTTAGTAAACGTGGACGCATAGCTTGCAATCAAGTGACACAAGGCGATGTGTATGTGATGCCTTCGCCTTACAGTGAACCTTGCAATAGGCGCGCGAGTTCGCACATGACTTGCGGGTCCAATATCTCGCACATGATTGCGGGTTCAATCTTGCCACTGAATCATTTAACATGTAAGGTTCACAAGCTGGGCACCGCTCTTAAGACAACAACTGAAATGTGTCGAGTTACAACAGCGAAGTAGAATTTGCCGCATAACAGTAAATGAGATGATTGATGCAGAGCGACCAAAGGCGCTCAACTATGCATCGATTCTGGGTGTACTCGGGGCTGACTATCCGTGCTTTGTTTCCTAATCATTAAGAAGCGATCAGAGGAATAAAAACAAAAAGGCAATAGCTTCCTGCATGACATTTTCAATTTTTAAGGCGAGCTCTTAGCGCCCGTTTCTGTGTTGAGCTTCGCTCGTTGTCCATCGGCATGACGGAGCGAGCGAGCGCAGAGAAAGATCTCCTGGCTCGGGCACGTCGAGCAACGCGATGCGTTTCTTCTTTTGCCGAGGCCGGCTGTTTTCTCTAACCTTCGCCGCCGAAAGAGAATATTAAATAATAGAGAATAAATAAGGCTAACGAGTCGGAAAATTAACAAAAATAAAAATTAAAAATAAAGAGTTGTCTGAAACTGGAGATGGCGCCGCCGAAGACGGAAATAAAGGTGGAAATGAAAAAAAAAACTGTTGCCTGGTTGTTGCAAGTATCTTTTATATAGAGACCGAGAAGAGGAGCTGCAATATGGACGCAGATTAAAATTTCATCGCGCCTTAAACTCGGGGCACTCGCGCACGTCAAGGTTGCAACACCGTGGCTGTTCCATTTTCATTCCTGTGTCCTTACATTTGTAAAATTATTGCGTTCTATCGAAGCTTTAATGCGATCATTTAGTAGACTTTGGGAAACTCGAGTGCGTTTACTTCAGCTTGTCGGCTGCTTGCATCCTAACTGGAAACCTCGGCTACATGGTTGTCAGAAATTCGGGTGGACGAATAATTTCTGTGATGCTTAACGGTGCTCAGAGACAGCAGGGCAAAGATCTCTCGCCATAGCCGCTTTGAAGTTACGTTCCCTTTTGATCAACCCTGCAATCTGTGGGTAAGTGGTGATGTTGTTGATGTTGACAGCAGCTGCGTTGAAAGTGGCGGGCACTCGCAGCCAGAACCGGCGCATCACGTAATGCCGCGTACGCGTGCAGTGGTTCGTTATCGAAACCGCCGATCGCTCGGCGCACCGCGCGCGGAGGTCGCCCTCAGAATGCAGGCGCGCGGCGAGTGGGCGCTTTAGGGTCCCCCCTTTTTTTTTCCTGTTTACCGACGTGGAACGCAACCCAGCAATTTCTACGAACGTCGATGACGATTCGACCTCCATTCGAAGGTGCCCCTCTAATCGGCTCGCGCAACCGAATGAGTACCGTTAGTTGCGGTAGCGGCGCGCCTTTTTCGCGCCAGAACCGAAGAGGAGATCGGCCGTCGTCTCACGCGCCGATCTTGGTGTCACGTCATCGTCGACCTTACGCGTATGCCACCGCATTAGCAGCAGCTGCCGGACGAGACGGAACCCTGCTGGCCGACCTTAGATCGTGCGAGAGCGGCCCGCCAGACAAACCGGTCAAGGCGAATGCGAACCATCCTCGTAGAGCGTGATCTTGCGAGCGCGTGTGTGTTTTCCGGGAGGAATGCTTGACGGCTTCTCGGTCGGGCAGATTCCGTCTCCTCGGGAGTGGGCGGTCCTTTCAATACGCGTGTATCGCCAATACGTCAAGTACCATGCAGTAGATTTGCAAACTCCAGTTTTTCTTGCATTAGTTACCAAGCATTTACTTCCTGGTATTCCGCGAATACGGTATCGTTTCTTCGAACAATCCTAAGTTTCTGTATCGCTTCATCTGTTTGTTGGCGTATTCTTGTGTGCGGTGTCTTGCACGTCGTATTCAAGCACGTAGAAGCGTTGGATGCATGCTGAAAGCGATGCACACTGTCTCAAATAGGACGAAAGCAGAACAATGTTAACAAGCATGTTGAAGATGGCATCAGCATGACATGGCAGAGCGAATAAGATTCAGGTATACTTGGGACATGATTGTAGGCTCTGAGGTGCGAGGTGAAATAAATGGTGTGTATATAACGCTCGCCGTTAGCTACGTGGAGGCTCTGCGTTTCGTGGCGTAGTGGATAGCGCCGCTCGCTGCGGAGCAAGTGGTCCCTGGTTCGATTCCGCGCTTCGGAAGCATTTTTCTGAGTTATTTTTCTGTGGGGCCTTTATATATATATACATACTTATACATATACGGTGCATGACGGCGGCGACGGCGACGGCAAAATCCAGCCGAGACTGTCCATATAATTGCTATCGCAATAAAAAGACAAGGAAGTGGTTTTCCTGATCTTTCTGTAGCAGCCGCAGTGAGACGCCGCCGAAATATACATTGGCGACGTTTGAAACCGAAATGTACCCGAGGAAATGATGAATCAGCATTGTTTCAGATTGCTTCAGTTGAATTTTCGCTTAGACAGCCCTCGTTATTACGGCATGGGGCGGGTAAGAAACAGAAGAAGCGTCAATGCATTATATTTACCAATGACAAAAAGTTAGCCATTCTGTAAGATCTTTGGTTACCAATCTGTCGCACACTGACCACCTTTTATTTTAGACTCTACAGTATTTACGGAAGTAATATATACGTTGGAAGTGCTAAATTGGTTTAACTTAGTTATATACGTATTCGCTTTGAAGAAAAACAAATCATTGAGTGGGGCTAAGCCAATGATTCCTAGTCGCTGACCTGAGGTGCGTAGGCAGACTACCACTTTTGTTTGGTGACCCCTACTCAGTGTGTACACGGACACTAAAAAATGCTTATAGACCTGTTTATTGGCGGTATCATTTTGCGATATCTTTGCAGGCTAATCTGAAAATAGTCTTCGTTTGCTGGTGAGGTATTGAAACAAGGAAGTTGGGTAGAAGTAACTTATTTGCAAAGCCGCGGCGTCGCGCACAAGCACCACATGCATTGCCTTCGTACCGTTCGTCTTTCATCATTTGTGTCCCTCTGGCATTGCGTTTGCAACGTAACATCTTGTGGTAGTTGTGGATAGGTTAGTGTTGAGGCAGAGTCATGGATGGCTTCCGAAAGGTTCCGTATTCCAGGTTATCGAATGACATCTACAAAAACATCAGTAGGGAACAGGTCAACATCATGTAAGAAACACCATGAAAGCGCTTTCGCCACAATCGTAAAAACTCCGAGGTAAGGACATGTCTAACTCATTTTCGAGTTGGAGCTTGAATTTATTGCCGATGCATTAGAAGATATTTGAAGACATTAGAAGCTTGTGAAGACTACGACATCTTTTCTTGAGGGCGGTTACTAAAACTTCTTGTGTCATGCTGGACTTGCCGTGTAGGCAGCTGAAGACGCCAGACTCTGTGCCTGTAAGGTGCGCGACGAGTGCTTTAAATTGCTAAGACGTTGCTCACGCGTGACATGACAGGGAACTACATTACGCCAGGTACGCGGCGACATGCACCATGCCCATTGAAAGTAGGCAAAATTAAGCGCATACTTTCACTCAGGAAGCGGTAAGGGGAGCCTATCATTGCAGTGCTCTGCATATACTGCGCCGTTCTTCTTGCCATGTATTCGAGAGCGTGAGCGCGTCTTTCGAGCGTGGCCAACTGCGAAGAAACGCTGGCTTGTAGAGATAGCTCATTTTTTGAGATCGGAACCGACAGTTTCAGTGTTCGTTTGTGGAATATGGTCCTCCACGGTATGACTTTACTGCTGTAAATCATGTTCCATGTCTCCCTGAGAAGCATTTCGAAGGTCGCTTACAGTAAAGCCCCTTGATTTTGGAAAGTAGCGGCGCTGTTTTATCCACGCCGCTACACCCTCGCCGCGCCGTCAACCTCCACTTTTATCACCCTCTCTTTCGCGCAGCCGGCGCATCCACAACGCTGAGTGGCTGCGACGCGCGATACCTCCCAGTCAGCTGACCCTGACGTCACGAAAAGAGCGCGCAAGCAAACTTCGCGCGCTCTTAGTTGCTCGCGCACGCCATGAACCCTCCAGGCGTGAACCCTCTAGGCATGTGTGTGCGGGTGCATGCTGCTTTGGATGTGTGCGCTTGCATGTGTATGTGCGTGCGCGCACGTGTTTCCGTGTGTGTTTGAGTGCATGTGTGCGCTGCGTCTGCGTACGTTTGTGTGTGTGCGCCATCGTGTGCGTGCGTTTGTGTATGTTTCTTCGCGCCTGTGCGTGCGTGCGCGCACGTATGTATGTGGTCATGTATGCGCCTGCGTGCGTTCGTGCATGTCTGCATTGGCGCCTGTGTATATGCGTGTGCGCACGTATGTGTGTGCCTGCGAGTACACGTGCGTATATTCGCGCGTGTGTGTATGTGCGTGCGTGTCTATCGCCACTGTACCCGCGTGTGTGTGTGTGTGCGTGCGTGTATCGCGTGTATATGTATGTACGTGTGTGCGTGCGTGTCTGTATCGCGTGCGTGTGCGTATCGCGTGCATTTGCGCGTGCGTCTGTAGCGCGCGTGTATGGGTGTGTGTTGGTGTCTGTATCGCGTGTGTATGTATGTGCGTGTCTGTATCGCGTGTGTACGCGCGTGAGTATATATATGTGCGTCTGTGTATGTATCGCGTCTGTGCGCATGTGTATACGTTCGTGCGTGTCTGTATCGCGTGCGTGCGCGTGCGTATATGTGCGTTCGTGTCTGTATCGCGTGTGTATGTGTGTGTATGTATGCGCGTGTCTGTATCGTGTGTGTCTATGTGCGTGCGTGTCTGTATCGCGTGTGTGCGCGTGTGTGTCTGTATCGCGTGTCGCTTCGGGCCCACTCATTTCGAGCGATTTAATTTAAGTGAACCACCACATTCTTTCTTGGCTACCTTCTTTGAGCTCATCAAAACAACAATCATAGGAACGAAATTCTCGACTATACTTTATGCTGCTTACATTATATACGCTTAATACACCTCCGCGTTACGGACAGCCGAAGCAGCGACGGAGAACTAAACCGCTCTGCCGCCAATTGGTATACTAATTTCTTTTTGGAATCGCTTCGAAGCGTCTTAAAAAAATACAGGGTGTTTCGAGAAATGTGTCCAACCTTCTCAAAAAATCAGGAAAATGCGATATATGATTGCTGCCTTCAGAATTGGTTTCTCTGTAGTGGCAGAGATTTTAGGATTGTTAAAGAAATTATTTGAAACTGTAATTAAAGAAGTTAAATTAATTAACTTTTTAATTAGTGGAGTTAGGTGGTAGTGTCAAATGGGAGAATTGAAGTTCTTCGTGCGAGAAACCCAACCCAACTTTAAGATTTCGAAAAAGTGTCATCAAGTAATATTTACGAAGTAATGAAATTCAACCAAATTCAATGGCGAAACCTAAACAAACATGGAAGAACGCAACTGCCATATTCTTCTGAGACGTCCGAAATGAGTGAATGACTTTTTCTGTAGCGCTAGGCATCTTAAGATGGTTAGAGACATGACTTGAGACAGCAATTAATAAAGTTAAATGAATTAACTTTTTAATTAGTGGAGTTAGGTGAGTGTGTCAAATTGGGGAATTGAAGTTCTTCGTGCCAGAAACCCATCTCAACATTGAGATTTCGAAAAAGCGGCCTCTAGTAATAATTACGAAGTAGTGAAATTCAACCGAATTCGATTGCGTTTGCCGTTGAAAGCCGTTGCATTTCACTGAATTTCAGTACGCCACAACAATTACTATAGGACGCTTTTTAGAAATCTCAAAGCTCGCATGGGTTCCTCGCATGAAGAACTTCAATTCTCCCATTTGACACAATCACCTCACTCCACTAGTTAAAAAAAGTTAATTATTGTAACTTTCTTAATTACTATCCTAAATAATGTTCGTAACTACCTTAAGATTCCTGCCGCTACAGAAAAAGCAATTCGGAAAGCCCCGAGCAAATATCGTATTTTCCAGATTTTTTGAGAAGGTTGGACACATTTCTTGAAACACCCTGTATATTTGTCCCTTATGTTCTGTCAGAAGCCCACTTTCGTCACGACTGTTTCTTAAAGGGCAGATTCTCATTTAATGCTTCAAGGGGCCGATTAAACAAGCGCGCGCAGTGATTATAATGGGGCTGCGGCTAGTCAGTGGAGGGTTCAGCGTGCCGTGCGCACCGCGCCGGCCAGGGAAGGGGAGAAATCCGAGGAGAATTGAGGAGGAAAACGCGCGCGCGGAGGAGAGTGTCGCTACTTTCAAGATCAACGGGCTTTAGCTTACAGTGGGGTACCTGCGAGCTTTTGCTGCGGAGAAAGCATGTCATCGGTAGGATTACATCACGTGGATGCTCAGGGCGATTACGATGGCGGCATTCAGCGCCCCTAACACTGCTCCACGTTCACGTCCTGATCCAAGGTCCTGATCCAAGAGACCACAGTGCTGGGGACGAGATGACTCCTAGCTGACATTAGTTCCAGTAGTTATTGTCATCTTACTCCTAACATCAAAACGGGAAGAAAAAGCTTTGTGGAACTAGTTTTTTATTGTTTGTGATGTCGCACTATACGACGTAAACACCGGAGGATTTTCCTTATTTTTGCTCTTTTCATCATTTACGTCCTTTGATATTCACGTAGAACCGTAAGAGCACTAACCTGTTGCCTTTGCGTTGACGTTATGAAGAAGATGCTGAGCAAGGGTGCAAGGAGAGCATAATACAGGTGCCCCGCCTGTTTTATGGGTAAACTCTATATTGTTAAGGTTGCGCGACAATGACCGAATAGCGAAATCAGTTTTCATGGTAATGTCCCCGTCTACAGCGGATTCGCCGTCGGACGTCATATATGTAGACGCTGAGCGTTTTTTTTTAGACTTTTGGGCCGGTAACGGTAATATACTTAAATTTCACGGCTGAGAGTCTTTCTTTGGTACGAGCGGCACACATCTCCTTTCTTGGGAGCGCTGATAGCGAGAAGACAGCACACAACAGAGAGCACAGGACAAGCGCTGTCATGTGTTCTATCTCGTGTGTTGCCTTGTGCGCTGCCTTGTGCGCTGACCAAGACTGTATCTGTTCCAACTCGCCCACACTTTTATTATCCAGCAAATCTCATCTTTTGCTTAAAACGTTTTAGTAAGCGATACGTTCCTAAACTAGCGTAATTAGGGCAGATGTTCCCCCTCTCTCTCTGTCTCTCCCATCTTTCCACTCCCCTTCCCTTTCCCCCGGTGTAGGGTAGCCAACCGGACTGCTGTCTGGTTAGCCTCCCTGCGTTCTCCTTTTCGTATTCCTTCCTTCCTTCCTTCCTTCCTTCCTTCCTTCCTTCCTTCCTTCCTTCCTTCCTGTTATTCCGTCCGTGCTGTACTATCCAAATGTTGGCATCGTTTGAGGAAGTGTCGGTGAAGCAAGTAATGTGGGTATTGTTTCGGATGCAAGGGCTGGTAACGTATTTGCTGTTTTAGAGCGTCGGCCGTTGTCTATCACCTAACCAAGCAAACAAGCCCAGCGAGAGGTCTCCTTTCACGGGCGCCTCGAGCAACGCCACGTCTTTTGCGGATGCCGGCTGGAACCTTCGCTTAGAAAACAGAAAATAAAAATAAATAAAATAATCACAAGAAAGTAGAAGCATAAAAGATAATAGGGAATAAAGAAATTAACAAATTGTTGTATGTAACCACTGTTCACGCTGCCGAATCAGCAAGTAAAAAAAATTGGCCTCGTATCTGCGTGCTTCGCTGTAAATGTCGTCTAAAGACGATAGAAGAGGCGCTGCGTGAGATATGGACGTCATCTGGCAACACGTCGGGAAACATGAGTGCTCTGTTGCGGGCTGGTATTCCCGGCGCAGCAGCAGGCGAAGACCAGCGGTGACCAACGCGACCGGCGGGGACGCCAGCCAGCCCGAACACGCGGTTTGGCGCGAAGCGCTGAAGCAGAAGAAACGTCCTCACTCAACGAGTACTCTCCACACACTCTTTTATTTACACATCGCCAGGGTAAAACAGGAATGCCAGAGCGGCGCCCCATGGCAATCGCACAGTGCAATACAGAACCAAAACCGAAACACAACAATGAGCTCGTGCAGAGGGCACGGAGGAAGGCAAGTTCTGCGCAGTCGCGTTTTCAGCGCAGCTTAAGAAACTAGGGTCTTTAGAATTACGTATGTCTGCATTTTCTATTAAAGGAACACACCAACTAATACTTACCTAGTGATGTTGCGCCTCAGGTATGCGTAATGTTTGCTTTTTGATCGACAGTGTACACAAGTATGAACCTAGTTAGCCGTTCACGATGGCTGGCCCTTGGGCAAGTGGTTCAACTTTGGCCGAGTGGCTGAACGAGTGACGTGCCGACAAACAGAAAGACAGACCAACATTTCTCCGTTTAAGTATCCCAAGAAAGACTATCGTCTTTAAAAGGAAATGAAAAGAGAGAGCGAGAGAATGAAATTTTTTGAAATGGATGGCTCAGTGGTCCAAGCAGCGGTAAGGCTCAATAGTGGGAACCAAAAACAAACAAAGAAACAAACAAATACAAAAGAAAACACACGTTCATAACCTGCCGGCCAGGTCGGCCGCGTGCACAAACTCTCATAAATAGATGATACTTCGCCGAGTGGCGACCTGACGGTGCCTGACTACGACGGTGCCTGTTTACGCACGTAGTGCGCAACAAATACACATGCAATACGTATGAATCAACGATTACAGACTGCAATGCCGCACATAATGCACATAGCCAGGGGTAAGCTTTCATTAATGTTCCGATGATGGAATATTGATGAAATGAATTAATATTCGGGGGACAGATTTTTTTAGTGAAATGTGGTATGGAACATGACTGTACATCAACATTTTTTGTCAGCGAAAGGTTAAACCCGCCGTCGTCGAAGTGCTCGCTGCACACCAACGGAATACGCCTTGATGTTCCTACAACTGACGAGCCTTTCTCAGCGACGTTCTGCGTCAGCGGAGTATTAATGAAAGCTTATCACTGGCTCTATGCATTACGTGTGGCAATGCAGAACCGAGCAAAACCTCCCCGCTGAAATTAAAGAGTTTTCTACGGGTATGGAGCACAGGATCACAATATAGAGACCGCAGCCCCGTACACTTCCACGCACTGCTCAGGCGACGTATCGGCAGTAACGGAGCGCCAGTGCTGTCACCTCCCTGTCACCTGCTGCCAATAGCAGAGTTGTCAGCAAAGCGGTGCATACGAAGTTGCTGGAGGTGACGGCGACTGTTCTGCGGATGCGAGACGTGGCGCCGACGTTGCGTGAAAGGGCTAGTCCGTCGAAATGTCACTTTTCCTTAAAAAATACGAAGTTGATGTGAAGAAGAAGAATGTCGACGGAAAAGCTAAAAGGAAAATAAAATGGGGCAGGTTTCATTTCGTCAGCAGTGCACGTATAGGTCTTTGTCCACCCTTCATCTTGTTTTTATCATTCATTCCTCGTCAGTGAATCAGTCGGTCACCCAGCCGGTCGGTTGGGTTCACACAGGTTTTTGTCCGCAAGCGTTCATCGTCATTGGCGTACCGCATGCATTAAGATGTTCGCAATCAGGGTAGGCTGGCAGCTTACCTTGAGCGTATACTCTTGTTAAACTCGGATTTCCTCATTTAAGTACGTTTGCGCCCAATACGAGTTGCAACATGTTGTCCATTCTCAAAATGGTGCATTCTCAAACACTGCAAAGCGGCGACGGCGTAACAAAAAATACTGAGGTAGACAATGTTTCAGTTAATGGTAATCTCTAAACCAGCGTAACGTTTGCCAGGGTAACCGCTCAGGCTTGGTGCCCCTTGAACTGTGGCCTACGTGTTGCAACTCATATTGAGTGCGACTGTACACGTAAAGGGACAAGGGCTTCTGCGTGCATAGTTGAAAGCAATTTCTTGCACCTGGGAAAGGAAATAGGGTTCTAGTGTTCAAAGGCAGCAAATTGTTTTGTCTATATTCTGGAATGTTTGACCGCTAATCTAGAACGATTCGACCGCTAAAGTGGGATAATCTTAAAATTCTCTAACACGAAGTTTACTGAAGTGTACACAGCCTTTGTCACTTTGTTTGAAATGTACGGTGAACCAACCAGCGCCGTTTAATACTTCTCGTTATACTGAGTACAAAGAGAAGTATTTAACGGCGCTGGTTGGTTCATAGCTAATACTGGCTCTAGCAAGTGAACAGAAACGTCGGACGAAGGGAGGGAAGACGGCAACGTCGTTATCTGTCTGCCTTTTGTTCCACGGTGTTTTAGTTCCGCTGCTCGAACCAGTATTAGCGACTACACTCGCTTGCTCTTTATGTGGAAACACAGTGTAGTGTACTTTTAAAAGATGATGACCAGTTCACTGAAGCAATTTCTCGGGCAAGTTTTGAGACGTTTCTGTCAAAGACATCATACTCTGCTCTAATGATGGTACATCACAGGCTTGATATTTGACCTCGTTTTGTAGTCATTAAGCGACTCCAAACTCAAAGTGAATTTTTAGAAGATAGAGCTCGTCAAAGTGAAAATTACATTGATCGGACCCATTCTGGGTGGCTTCTGCGCGAAGGCAGTGTCGGCGGAATATGTACGACAGAAGCCAGACAATATACGCGCAGTCACACTTTTTCTCGGCTTTGCAAGGAGCTTTATAAATTGCGTAAATGACCTTGAAGCAGCAGCTAAACCGCTGAATAAGCTGCTGCTTTAAAGCACATATTTTGCTTGTACCGAAGAGTGTCAAAAGGCGTACAGGTATTTAGTGTCAGCCATGCTGCCAGACCCGGTCATCAGCTACAGGATTTCACTTTTCCTGTGACTACACCCATCAAAGGCGCAGGCGTTGTTGGGTACCAACGAAGAGGCACAAGTGCCAGTGAAAGAAGGCGACGAGTAGTTGGCTAGGTATTAGTTCTTTACATCCCCGAAGCCGGAACATTACACCATAATAGAAAAGGAAGCATTGGCGACTGTGCTAGCAATTCGCCGGCGTGCTATCCTCTTCAAGGGCAAAACATTCAGACTGTTCACTGACCACCAGGCACTTACTCACTCACTCAATGGTTGTGAACAGAAAGAAAAGCGTTGGTCGCTGGAAGAGTGAAATTCAACAGTTTAATTTCTAGGTGGCGCACAGTAGCAGACGAGATTTGTCAGATGCTGATGCACTTTCCCGACTTTCCATTGTCAGCAGCTTTAGGGACAAGTGAAGCGTGAACTCCCTCAAAGTCTGGGAAGGCACAAAACATTTCCCGTCTATGAACGAAAAGTTCCATGCTCCAGAAACCATGGCAAGTAAAATTCTCGTCCTCTACCGCCACAGCCAAGAATCGGGACCTCGATGGCTTATGGCGAATATACCATATAATAAGATTTTCATGGCCCGATACGAATAATATCTGTGATTACATTAGTTCCTGTCATAAACGTCACCATGGAATTCAGGCCTCATTCGAATGCGCCGTTTAAAACCCTACACATTGATTTCACTGAATAGAAAAAAAAATTGGCAGACCCCACGCATTGTGGGAATCGGTTTCATGCGAAGCAGTCGGGGAGTACTTCTATGCTGTATTTTATGGCTTTGAGCGAAGCGTTACGAGGTGGATCGACGTGTTTTTCGAAGTGTAGTAGCGGTGTGCACATCGTGGGCTTATAGGCACGTCGATACCACTGGCGTTTAAAGGTTAACTTATGGTGCCACGTAACGTTAGTCCTCACGTTAGAGTACAAAATCAGTATTATCGAAACTAAGTGCACTTTATGGTGCAATCATGTGAATATCGTACGTAACGTTCGTTAATGTATTCCTTCGGGGTCGAGCAATGCTTCAATATAGCTTGCTGAATAATAGTAATACAAACTTAATGAAATGTAATTAGACTGCTATAAAAGCGTAGCCAACACTGAAACCACAGATGCTAATCGATATGACGCCTCTATTGTAGGAGTGCATATGTAGTGTACTTTGCTTTCTTGCAAAATTAGATAGCTAGCACCACAACCACAAATGACGTTGTACCGACATTACGCCTGCATATGCTGTTTTTCAAAACCAGTTTATAGACCTTGCGTGGCTCTGGGGAAGAATACCTGATTGCCACTCAGAATACTTGGGTTCGATTCCTGCTGGGTTCCTAAATTTTATTCTTTCCATTCGTCTGGACAACGCTGCCGATGTCGGTTTTTAGATGCGAAGTATCTTAAGGCCGAGCTCAATCCGGTGGTGTGCGGCGTGACCACCCTTACTGCGCATGCGCATACCCTCTCCACATTCCCTCTCCCCTTTCCCTCTCCCTCTCCTCTTTCCCTCTCCCCTCCCCCTTTCCACTCTTCCTCTGAAACGCGGGCTAGACATGCCGAAATTCTCTCCTGCGCAACGCCGCGATGAGCTCGAGCGCATGCGCGTCCCCTCCCCTTTTCTCTCCTCTCCTACGCTGCCCCCCTCTCGCCCGCCTGTCGACCGCGTTCCCCGCTCGCCCTGTGAGAATTAACGGCCAGGCTAGATGGAAGATACGACGCGCATAGCGTCCTTCTTCGCGTTCCACGACGCGAGGTCGGTAGCATGCCCAACGAACGCCAACGGAACGCGATCGTGCAAGTGCTCCGCCTTCGCATCGCCTCATGGTCACCTTTAGCGGGATTTGGTGTAATTTTTCTTAACGCCCTCGCATTTAAATTAGCAATGTCTGTTCTCGCCGTTCCTGGGTGAATATAAACTGTCAATCACCTGTGGCGCATACCCGTGCACCGCGGCCCGTGGTAAACGGGTATATGCCACACGGGTCTGGAGGAAAATGTTCGACGACGTACGCGACAGGATTTTCACGTTATTCATGTCTTGACCCAACAGTCATATTCGTGAAATCCTCTTACCCGCCCATGCCAATTTTTGTCTACACCAAGTTAAGGGGGCGATCATGTCAGCACCCAGACGTTGGCGGCTGAATAGATAGATAGATAGATAGATAGATAGATAGATAGATAGATAGATAGATAGATAGATAGATAGATAGATAGATAGATAGATAGATAGATAGATAGAAGCGCTCAAGGTGCCAAAGGTTCGCTAAGAAATGCTTCGCATTTAAAAACCGGGCACAGAGACAAGAGTTTAGTTAACAAAACACTTTGTCCTGTTCTTTCATACATGTGACAATTTCTCCTAGAATGCCGGTTGGGGGTGATGGTCTCTTTATTACACCCAAAAAAAGGGGACTAGTACGAAGACTGCTAGCGCTGGCTTACAGTAGGTCGGCGGGGATCCCTTATTCGGGCTACATATATGGAAAAAGGCACAGACGCGTGTGTTCGCCATAAACCAGGGGCGTCGCCAGGGGGGGGCGGGGCTTATGGGGCTTGAGCCCCTCCCGAAATTATTCGTGCGCTCATACAGCACCGGCCAGGGGCGTCACCTGGGGGGTGTGATTTATTGGGCTTGAGCCTTATAATTATTTATTTAATTATTTATCTTTTTCAGACCCTCAAAATGTTCGCAAAAGCAAGATTGATATCGGGCTCTACATAGATGACTCAAAAGTGGATGATCAAACAAAACATCCTCTGCTAACTTCTCCTTGGTTTCCTCCGCCAGGCTACATGTTGAAGTCTATGAACGATTTGAAGCAGAAACGAAGGTTTCAGGTGGCTTGGCTGGACAGGCACCGATGGCTTAGCTACTCAGCGCTTCAAGAGGGTGCGTTTTGCGGAGTGTGTGTCCCTTTTAGCAGAAATGAGGTTGGCAAGGGCCAACACGCGCGCACTGGGGCCCTCGTATCCAAGCCATTTCAAAAGTAGAAGCACGCCCTCGAAGTCTTCGGTGCACATGAAGCCACTGAATATCACACTTACGCTCAGCTGGTAGCCGATAATTTTCTTCAAACCTTGATGGATGTGTGCCCAGTGTTGTTGATCAACTGGACCATGGCAGCCAAATTCAAATAAGAGAGAACCGAAGGAAGTTACAGCCTATTTTTTAAACAGTTCTCTTTTGTGGCCGTCAAGGTCTGGCTCTCCGTGACCCTATAGAGACAGTGGTCCCATGGATTCAAGCACAGCCTCCTCTACAAATACAGGCAACTTCAGAGCGCTAGCTTTGCATGCGAGCGGATTGTGGCAACACAGATCTAAAAAAAATCATTTGGAAAGTTGCCCAAATAATGCCTCGTATTTAAGTCCAGATGTACAGAACCAGATTATAGAAATCTCTGCTGCAATCATCAAGGAAAGCCTAGTCGCAAAAGTAAACGCTGCAGGCTGCTTCTCCGTACTTGCTGATGAAACGACAGATATTGCTGGTGTCGAGCAGCTTACTGTTTGTGCAAGGTACCTTAATAAGGATGCGAACGAAATCGAAGTGTTCTTAGACTGTGCCAATTCACGACCAAAGTGGCCGGGCCCTTGCCGACACCATCATAGACATGGAAACTAACGTGCAGCATCTCCGTGGTCAAGGCTACAATGGTGCAAGCTCAATGGCCGGCAAAACGAATAGTGCTCAAGCTGCTGCTCGTGAGAAATATCCAGCCGCACTCTACACTCACTGCGCCAGTCACTCCCTTAATCTAGTTTTGTGTGCGGCATGCTCTATCACAGACATCCGAAATTGTTTTAAGACTCTAAAGGCGACGTCAGTCTTTTTCCGTAAATCTTCTGGCCGCTCACACGTTTTGCCAAAAATGATGAGTTTGAGCTTACCTGAGTCTACAAGGCAGCGCCTTTTGGGACTATGCGAAACGCGCTCGGTCGAGAAGCACGATGCAATGCTTTCATTTGTGAGCCTCTTTGAGCCGTTGATCGCAGCACGAGGAGATTAAGTTTAACGGAAATGGCGAAAGTCCAGTGCAGGCAAAAAGTCTAATGTTGGCACTCTTGTCACCACCTTCTAAGCCTGCATGTGCCGGAGCACGTGTTAGCACTGACTTTGCCACTGTCGAAGAAGCTGCAGACGAGGAGTATCGACATGAGCGTTGCCATTGACGACATAGAAGCGGTACAGCCAACAATTGAAAATGACCGCAAGAACGTGAATGCTTCTTTCTCAAAAATATTTGCACAAGTGCAGGCATTGGCAGAAAAACTGAGTGTGGAGATCACTAGCCGTCGAGCCGGTGTCCGAAAGCAAAACCTTGGGAGCACTGCATTCGAAGAGAATGCGGCTGCGCACCTAAGTTCGCTGAGACGACAGTGGAATCTAGAGTCAAATATAGGGTAGCGCGTGAAATTTAGGAAGCATATCTGATTAATAAAGCTGGTGATGCACGTGTCGCGAAGCCCTCCGTCACATTACTCGCTGCGGAAATAAGTTTTCTGTAAGCGCGTCATTGAGCCAATCGCTGTGTGCACACGTATTTGTAACACGTGGTTCATCTAACTGCATATATATATATAAATTTTCAGTTGATAGTTTGCGCCGTGTTTCGTTTGCCTTCCTTCGTGTTTTCGTTCTTTCGCGCACCACAGCATTAAGATGAGTTAACAACTCGCCCAGCAGTCTGTACTTCTCATTCGAAGGCGCGGAAGAATACTTTCGAGGAACCCTGTTCATTCCGTTCACGGACCACGTACTAGCCCGGTAAACCAACAGTTCGAAAAGCACAGGGCACTTCTAAAGGACCTTTCAGTAATTGTACCATTCGCAGTACCACCAATGGATGATCGGGAGAAAGGAGCACGAAATCTCCTGACCGTTTTTGAGCATGACGTCGAAAAGAGGGCTGCTTTGGGAGAACTGCGACTACGGGGGACAAAGTGGGCGAACAAAGCAGCAAACCAGCGCCCCAGTACAGGAACCGATGCCGTCTGGCATTGCGACAGCAGGTTCTATCCGAATGTGTACAAGCTACTCCAGATTCTAGTCGCCCTTCAAGTGACCACTGCCAGCGCCGAGAGAACGTTTTCAAGCATCAGGTTACTTAAGAACTACTTACGCTTCACGATGTCTGAGGAACGCATCGTTGGCCTGGCACTTCCTACACCCACAAAAATGTCGACGTCATCGTATCGGAAGTCATTGACCGCTTCGCTAAGCTTCTTCGCCGGGTCAACTTTGTCCTTGTATACCGAGCAAGACAAAAATCAGCGCAAACGAAAAGAAAATACACTGCTGTTCCAGAGTTCAGGTCAATGAGCCCGCAATTCTGACGTAATAATATTGTTCCCCACCTTTTAAAGCCGTGAGGATTTTGTACCTTTTAGCAGTTTGCACCGCGACCTAATTAAACATACGAATACGGGCATCAGGCTGGCATTAACAGCCAATCGACAGCTTCACCTTGTTCACTGAGAGGTCGGCATACGCGGCGTTACCAAACTAATTCAGCTATTGGGAAGCCGTCGGCATTGTTTGTTTCTTTTCATTTGTCGTTTTAGTTCTTCATTGCTTTTAAATGCGAAGCATTTCTTAGCGAACCTCTGGCACTTTGAGCGTTTCTATCTATCTATATCTATATATCTATCTATCTATCTATCTCTATCTAGCTATCTATCTATCTATCTATCTATCTATCTATCTATCTATCTATCTATCTATCTATCTATCTATCTATCTATCTATCTATCTATCTATCTATCTATCTATCTATCCGCCTACGTCTGGGTGCTCTCATGATCGCCTCCTTAACTTGGTGTAGACCAAAATTTGCATGGGAGGGTGAGAGGATTTGACGAATATGACTGCCGGGTTATGACATAAATAACGTTAAAATCCTGTCGCGTACGTCGTCAAACCCGTTCCACTAGACACGTGTGGCACATACCCGTTTACCACGGGCCGCGGTGTACGGGTATGCGCCACAGGTGATTGACAGTTTATGTCTACCCAGGAACGGCGAGAACAGACATTGGTAACTTAAATGCTAGAGAGTTAAGTAAAACCAACACCGGCAGCGTTGACTCAACGAATGGAAATAATGAAAATTAGGATCCCAGCAGGAATCGAATCGAAGCATTCTGCGTGGCAGTCAGCTATTTTACCACTGAGCCACGCCAGGTCTATAAATGGGTTTGGAAAAACAGCCTACGCAGGCGTAAAAGCGGTGCAAAGTCAATTGTGGTTTCGGTGCTGGCTATCTAATTTTACAAGAAAGCAATAAACACTACATGATAGTCCTACGATGTGTACTCTTACGATACGGGCGTCATATCAGATTAACATCTGTAGTTCCAGTGTTGGCTCCGATTTTATAGCAGTCTAATAAACATTACGTTTGCATTCCTACGGTTCAGCAAGCTATATCGAAGCATTGCTCGACCTCGGAGGAATATATTAACGAAAGTTACATATGATATCCACATCACCGCATCGTAAAGTGCACTTCGTCCACCAGAACGATGAAGTGTCCTCTTCATTTCTTAAGAGGCTGGGCGATGGTCTCATGCTGACCGAGGATGATGTAAGATTGATTGACAGCCATTTGTAGACTAGGCTACGTAGGCCACATACGCCCAGGTAGCGTACGAATAGGACAAACACCATCCACTGATGTTGGTCTACGTGGCACTATCCAGGCCTACCAGCCTCGACTGCCTATGCCTCACCAACGCGAAAGGTGGCTTCAGGTTCTGACATATCGCCGGCTCTGTCGACAGACAATTTGTCGACGAAATGAACGAGGCATCCATGAATTCCAACAGCTCTACTATACCACATACTTCAATACACATGAAGCCCTCTTCACCACGATTACGACCGGATCCTATAACAAGTCATGACCAGCTGCTGGTGCTCACTGATCACGGTGATGATGCCCTTGTTCAAGAACTGTCAAGAACTTCTTGCACACATGCACACGGGTTCGTGAAACGCGCGTGCGTTCTCGGGACACGTATAAGCACTACATATCAGCTTACCCCTTCTGGTGTTGGTAATACCCACGTTGTCATTGGCAGCGTTACCCAACCGTAAACAACTGCTTACATAACACATATGCAGCTGTTGAACATATATATGTGTGCGTATAAAATATATACAAATCTTTAGCGTCATTTTGTAACTTGTCAGTAAAAAAAAAAGTTACGCCACATTCACCTACCCGCCGCATGCTTCGCATAACATCGACTCCCACGGTACGTGGGATCTGCCGAATTTTTTTTTTGAACTAGAAGTGACAACCTTCCTTTTATATTGAGTTCACAATAGTGGTCCGCCCTTTTAAAACAGTTTTAAAATAGTTTCTTTCGTTATTTCTGCGCTCTTCCTTTATAGTTCTGTCCACATGGTGCGTCCGAGACAGCGGCTTGGCCCAAGAACACATCAGTTTCTGTGATTGTGCAGCATGTTCTTTTGACTTATTTTGGGCGTTATGTATAGTGATCATTGCTTAGTTCCGTATATTGACTGCATAATTAAATCTACATTTGTGATGTTCTGTGTAAGCATACTGCGCACTTTTTCCGGTGACTTATGTTTTGCCCGTATTCGAGCTGTACTTTCGCATTCTTGTTTTTCCCTGGCCGCATCATTTGTGCAAAAGGATGAACATTTTGCGTAAACAATCTGCATTAAAATATTTGATCTCGTCCTGGTTATTTTGTGGACTTCATTTTTTTTATCAGGCGCTTTTTCAGTTGAAAACTGAAGCAGTTCCAAAGTTTACGTGATATTTGCCGTACCTCTTACACACAAAAAAATTAAAAATTTGAAAAGATTAAAGACAGTTATTCCTGGAAAGATTTTCCGGGCATGCCAACATAATATTTTTATGAAAAAACGCATTTCTTACTCGTTCGTGACAGTGGGCAGCATTCAAGAAGTGATTTGCAGCATCTAATACAAATTGTCACCGGTATTACATGTCATTCGTATACTTAGTTTTCGAAAATTTCAATGACCTGCAACGTGAGCCCCCCCCCCCCCGCCCCCCCCCCCCCCCCCGAACGAAATTCCTGGCTACGCCACTGCCATAAACGACATACAAATTGTCTAAGTACTTGGTCGTTCATGTTTTGTGTTTTCACTTGGTTATAATTTATATTTTATACTTTTTGCTTAGCATTGGCCAAGTGTCCACTTTTTTAACGCCTTGTAAGCTTCACCTTACAAAAGCAGTGCCTCCTGTTTCGTTCACTGTAAATATATTGCAGAGATCATGTAGCCCCGTATTTCGCAGTCGAGATTCCTTTTCGCGGGAGCTCCTTGAGCGGAAGGTAAAAGCTTTAATTTAAAGAGCATTAGTTTGCGCGTGCACCAGGATCGTAAAAAGGGAAAAAAATCACAGCATATCCACGGAGTGAATAATGATGAGTGGGCGAAGCTGCGGAGGTTCATCGGTAAACCGTGAATCTTCCGTGAATTCTGCCCAGTACATCATCACCGACGTGAGATCGGGCGCGTTTATACTAAAGGTTCGATGAGTTATGACGACTTGCAGCTCACTTTAATTTTACATGTACGCTGTGAATTTTCATTGTTTAGAAAACCATTGCTTTAGAAAACATCTGGCGTCTTTCGTTAAGCAGCTGGCGTGTTTTCGTTTTGCTTTAGAAACATCTGGCGTTCTTTCGTTTGCTTTTAGAAAACATCTGGCGTCTTTCGTTGGTTATTTCATCAATCAACGGCGTTTGAAACAAAATTTTTATTGTTTAATCACGCACAGGAGAAATCTCACCAGGCACTACCTTGGAGATAAACATGGCTGCTAATGGGAATGAGAGACAGAAGAAGTCGGCTTTTAGCTAACACTTACACTTCTACTTCTACTAACGTTTCCTACTGGAACATGCCAATGCTGCTAATGGGGAATGAGAGACAGAAAAATTCGGCTTTAGTTAACGCGCACGCTGCGAATTTTTATTGTTCAACAAGGCACAGGAAAAAATCTCCCACCAGTACCACCTTGGAGGTCAAGATCTGGTACTAGCGCTACGACTGGTTACGCACTACTACGACTACGAGGGACGAACGGGTGCCGCCTTAAGGAGCTTCGCCCCTAAAAACAGGAACAGCGACGTGTGTTATTTTTGTCGAAAAGTTATGATAGAATATACATTGTTGGTTAGAACAGAAAGTACAATCTTGCTAAGTTCCGAAGCACTCTGATAACGTTGACGAATTTGTAGGCTTATTTCTTGCTCACAAGCTTCAGTGTTATAGCGGTGGTATTGGTAAGACGTCATTTATGAAGCTGCGAAACGCAGCGCAAGCCAGCTTAATTTTTCTCATAACATTTATGGGCATTGGTCTTTTACCTTTTTTTCGGTCAGTGTAAACCCAAATGCGCTACTGCTAGACTTATTCGTATTGCTTATTGCTAACAAAATTTAGGAAGACGTTTTTCATGTTATGGTATGCAATTAGGCGTGTTGGTAGGGATACATGATGATTTCGCGAGTCGTTTCTGTGTGCTGATGGTTCAATAAGTGTGTTTCATGTGCACTTCTTCAGCAAACGAATTCTTCTGCTGCAGAGCCTAGAACACCGAGCAGATCCGAAACGTATGATTCCTGCACATTAGGTATGCGGTGCCTAGTCAAATCAGCCGCTTGGTTTCGCTAATGTCGGCAATACACTTCCGCAACGATATCGAGTCTAGAAGCTTTCACAATGTTTCCTTCGTAAATGGTTCGCATGTACACTCGTGAATTGGTGCTGCCATCGCGTGGGTTTCTGTCCAACTAAGCACTAGGAAAAAAGTGAAGTGTTCGCCGCTAAGTGGCGACTCCATCCGGTTCTCAATAACACCCCCTTCACTTTCCCTGTAAGGGAAGTTGCAACGCGTCAACGTGCGCCCTTCTGCGCGCTGTGCTTGCTTAGCTCTTGCAGACCATTTCCTCAGCAGCAATGGCCCCAACGAAGTCGCTGAATAACACCACAATCTCGCTTATTTTAACGCGAGGAGGATATTGAGAGTCTAGTGCTTGTAACGGGACCAAAATTATATCGGCCTTCCTCTCAATTTTCCCTCAAAAGTTTCCTCTCATTTGCGCCTGAGTGTTGCAGGAAGCCTGGGGAATGCGATGAAAAATTGCAGCTGCAAAGTCTATGCGATTCTTTTGAGGCGGGGTTTTGAGGACAAGATCATGCGCTACAATTTTATTATTGCACGTACGAGTCGTTGAGAGGAGGCTGCAGACGTACTGGTGGCATTGCTAAGAGTGCGAAAAGGCCCAGCCGCACTATCTATTTGAATCTACCGTCATACATGAATATGTGAAGTGCGTTACTCTGCATTTAAAATACACTTGCGTATTTTGCTGTGTATTACAGGCTCTGTTGCGGCAGCAGGTGCTGTTTTTCACTTGTATAGAGAATACCAATATTTTCAGCCGTAGTCATGCGATGTTCTTAATCCCGGGACATCCCAGCACCAATACCCTTGGCACAAACGTACGTGCGAGGGTATTCAAATGTACAAATATTAAAAAAAATATTTAATAAGAGTGAAAACTGCATAAAATTCAGCAAGCGAATGACAGTGCAGAGAGCGATATTGCTTAACATATGCATCACAAGTGTGCCTAGCCCGGGATGCTGCTGCCCTGGTCAAATTGGGTATTATAAATCTTTTAACAGTCTTGTAGCATTCGTATTACGTCCCTTCTTTCTCTTAAATTCATTTGCAACCGTAAGAATCTACCAAAAAAGAAGGCGTGGTCTATTGAGCTGTCGTTTAACCTCGTGAACGTAAAGATTTCAGCAGACTATCGCAAATAAAAAAAAATATATCTAAGTGGTTAATACTGATCAACAGCATGCCAAACGGCTCATGCGGATAATACTATGGAAACTTGCTTTTCCCCTTTGGCTTTTCCTATGACTATAGCAAACTATGGCGGGTTGCAGATGGAGGAAACAATGCACAAGTACATGTCCTAAATGTATCTCTTGCTCACGGGGATTGATGAAGGATATCCTCAATATTAAGTGCTCAATTTATATGCAACGCAGAATATAAGCTTTTTAGAGGACTACCAATTTTCCAGTAATATGACGCTGCAACAGAGAAAATTCTGAGCCTGCAGCTTCCATTCTTTCGCAGTCTTCGGCATGATAGCACGATAAAAAAGAACGCCAACTTTATGACGGTGATTAGCACGACCAGACAAATAAGATCGCTCAATAATAACTTCATTGTCGAGGTGTGTATTATGAACAATGTTATGGAATGCGGAGAAAAATATTAGGAAGTTTCATAATATGCTTCAATGATGATACACTAGAAAAGCGGCAATGATTCGATAAAATGAAACGTGCACTGCGGTTCTCTACTAGGGTTACCAACAATCCCGGATTCTCCGGGACTGTCCCCACTTTTCATGCAGCGTCCCGAGTCGGACGCCATCCCTGTCGGGACAGCCGTATGTCCCAGATTTGTTGTACACCGCCCAGTTAGAAATTTTTATATGACCCAACGCACGCACAACAACGCGCGTCACGCCACGGAACACGAAGTTAGGACGAATCGCACGCACGAAGTAATGTTGCGTTGGCTAGCGGTGGCTGCGAGGGCTCCGAAAGTAAACATGATTTCTATTCCCACTTTGTATACTATTGTCAATTCGCGGATTTTTTTTCTTTTTGCTGCAAAGCACCCCCCTGCCCGCTTTGCCGTGCGGCCCCCGCTGTGTCGACTTCATGCAACTTTACCGCAGGCCTCAAAAGTTTGCCGACCCCTGTTCTAAGATATTTCATAAAAGATACACCTACAGTGTTTTAGTGTACGCTCCGTTCTAACGCATGAATAACACAAATCGCAATATTGATGCAACTGACTGTTCGTTATAGCGTGGACATCATCGTCGAATATTTTCTGTAAACATTTGGTTTCACGCGTAAGCAACTCTCAGTGCGAAGTAACGCACGAAAGCGTGGGCACGCTTAGTTGAATTCGTTTGGTGACCTGGTAACGTAAGATGCCATACGGCCAAAGAGGCCAACAATTTGCAGAAGTTATATGAAGCACATTGAAAACTTAGGGTGTTCCACATGGAGAACGTGATGCCCCGCGCTACGTGATCTAATAATAATAATAATAGGTCCTTCATTTTTCATCAAGCATAAGATGAGGGAAGCAGGGAGAAAAAGCTGACGAGCAGCTTGACTAGCTCCGGCCCCCCAAAATGTACACTTCGGCGCGTTTACAGCAGACTGTGCTGAACATATTGAATAACCAAAATCACAATGAGAATGCAAAGTGACAGACTATTAAACAGTGTACATAAAACAGGGAAAAGAAACATCAAGGAAAAAAATTAAGAGATGGAAGAGAGAGAACATTTGAGAATAATACAATTCATTTTCATTGAAAATATCATGTAATCACACAACATTTGGCATCAGAAAACATTCGTAACTAGAAAACATTTGTAAAAAAATATTCGTGACTAGAGAAACCAGTGTTGAAATTCATCAGGGGCGAACGAGACAGCGTATGGGTTAGATTTATGAAATGACAATGGTGCTTAAAGAACATAAAAAATTGTTTCAAAAGAAGCATTAGAAATATGAGGGGAAAACCATTGCAAAACTATGAATACAATTAAACTTGCGTCTTCCCTGTATGAACATTTCAAATGTAAGATATGCTGTACTTAGCTAGTTCAGCGCGAATGAGAGGAGCAGAGACGACACATCGAAGCATACGAGCGCATAATAACAAACTAGATTTTTAGATGCGAAGCATGTTAAGGCGGAGTTCAATCCGGTGGTGGTGGTGGTGTGCGTCGTAACTACCCTTACTGCGCATGCGCAAACCCTCTCCCCGCACCTCTTCTCCCCATTTCTCCTCTCCACTTCCCCTCTCCACTCCCCTTTTCCATTTCCCCTCTCCGCACCTCCTCTCCCCTCTCCCCTGTCCCTTTCCCCTACCCCCTCTGAAACGCGGGCTCTACATGCCGAAACGCCGCTTTTGCATCGCCTCATGGTCCCCTTTAGCGGGAGATGGTGCGATTTTTTTTCTTGGATTTGTCCTGTACTTTGGCATGCTTGCACTTCACCTGCACGTGATTTCGACCTGTACTTTTACACGCTTTACCTTGACCTCGCACTTGACCTGGACTTCACATGGACGAAAACTCAGCGTACGCCAATTTAAAAAAAAATGTTCTTGAAAATTTTATAACTTTCATCAGGCCGAGTTCAAATAAAATTCAGTCATTAGTGAGAACTCGTACGTGTCTGTGCCTCTTCAAGTTTCGTCTCAGTCACGCTGAATTGAACCAAGTATACATCAACCTGCCCACGTGGAAGCGTCGCTTAGAATGCATGCTTTTGAGGAACGTAAAATGAAGCCTAACATAGGGCGTCGTAATATTTAAACGATATTTTTCTTAGAATTAACTTCAGGAATACTTAAAAAGTGCGAACTTTTTCAGGAAAACTTGAATACGTTGGAAATTAGAGCATTTCCGTGTTTCGTTCTCGAAATAGTCGAATGAGAATTTACACGCACTATGTACCCATCCTAATTATGTCGTAGTCATAGTCTTGGAATAAACTTAGGTGTGCGGTAGTGAAATTAAATATCGATCTCGTAGAAATCCTGTAATATGCGTAAGACATCGAGAAAGATTTCATTACGTTTCTAAAAATATCTTTAGTATTGAAGTAAGTTTTTACAAGCCGGGGTCGCTTTCAGATGTTCGGAGTGGCGCAAGTCCATTCAGTGCTATCGAAAGAAGAAGCCAACGCCCGGTCCGAAACTTCCATAGCCAGCATTGATACCGTAGCCCGGGTATCCACCGTAGCCACCAAATGCTCCATAGCCACCGTATCCACCATAGCCGGGGCCTGGACGAAAATAGGGTCCAATGCCCCCGAAGAAGCCGACGCCAATCTGCGCGGCTGCCCGGCTGCAAAAAGAGCAACGACCGCGAGGACCACTAGCAGGCACTTTGCCATGACGAAGTCAGAAGTGGTGCGCAAGAACTTCAGCTGCAATTAAAGTTCACATTGTATTAACGGGTGCATTGGGACTTATGACACACAGTTTCATTTTTGTTTTAACAAACTAATTTTAGCGCAAATGAAGACGGACGCAAAGACGAGGCAGACAAGGGCCATCTTTGTGTCCGTCTAGATTTGCGCTAATCTTAGTCTATCCTACTGAAACAAACAGCTTTCGAGCATACCTAGTCACCTGTCGCTTCAGAAATTTCTTTCAATATTATGAATCAGTATCAGCTAGCTACGATACACAGTCGACTGAGAATTGAAAAAGATGGCTTTCACCTTCGAATCAGCTTAGATGAATGCATACCGGACTGTGTGACTTTATTCTTTGCGGATATTTGATATACTGAGTGGCATTACAGCACGGCGTGTCTTTGTGCCTTAGGACATTGTTTAGCTAGCTTTTCTTTGACGAGTCCAGCATTAGGTATGCCTGAAATATTTTCTTACGAACATTATTATCGTCTGCCGTTTTTGTGAATACGGGCCAGGATCTTTCCCTTCTCTATGAGTTGGTCATTGACGCAACTTACCGTCTTGCGCGCACCTTCCTGACCACTTCACTGCTTTTTAAACTTGTGAATCACGTTTCGGTAGCCTGCAAATCCTAGGCAAATGCTAAAGACCGCTGTTCAAACGTTAGAGGCATTTTTAAAATAAAATAAAAGCTGGTTAGAGTGTGCAAGTAACACATTAATTGCATTGTACAAAGAAGAAATGAAAATTATTTCGCGCCTCTTTTGATAACTTTGTCCTTTACTAATTTCTAATATTCCTTTTGACGGTGCGGCTGCGTAGCTTGTGGCTATATTTGCCTGTAGGCCTGCCTTCAGGAAAACTTAGTCGTCCAGCTTGCTCCTGTTCGCCTCTTCCTGTGTGTTGCCCTGTTCCGTTGCGCTGCTTACGATGAAACTATTGTAAAGTGCCCACTAGCCCAATATTCACGTCTTTAAATATAGCAGAAAGCCTTTAAATGGACAACTGTTTGAATAACTGCAAAGCTAAGAGTTCCAAAGTGATACAGCAACGAAGAACCATCGGTTGATGGAAATGAGGCCGGATCATGCCAACTCAAATCGAATTGCATTTAATGACGACAAAATACAGCGCGGCTGAATTTTCTCAAAACTTAGCCAGATTCTCACATTTGGCCAAATTTTCTAATTTGGGAAGAATTTAGCCAAGTCATGATTTATCAAGAATTCCTCGCCTGGATAGCCACATATATTCGAAAACGCTAATAATGAGATATGAGCCCGTAAAAAAGGTGATCAGCGTACTCATTGCTTAAAGAAAAAGTACTGAATATTCTATAGGTGTTAAGGTAGAACTTGTTCGCGGATCAGGCCTCACCTGAAAAAGGTTCCGGATTCAGCCGTCTCTGCCGCGTCTCTTATATACACGTCCGTGTTGCCGAATGGCAACCACGTGTGTGAAACGCCCCGTGCCATTTCGCACGCATACACACAGGAGAAGGAAACGGTGCGCACCAAGGTGACTAGACCAGCCCCGTTACTTAAGCGCTACTACACTGGCGCACGGCTGTTTTCGCGCTGTCTTCGGCACCCCATTGGCGGTTGGACAGCAGACAATCATTGAACTTGCAGTTTCCTCTGATGCAGGCTTGATCACAGTGCTGATTGAAATTGTGTCCCTCAATGCACCAGAACTTGGAAACAAAAAGGCATGGAGAATAGATCTGCTAATCCAAGCTTGGGGGTTTTTATTCTGGATAACTTAAGCGATGTGCCCCACCCGGTCGTCTTGTTGACATTCTTTCAGAAGGAGCAAGATAGCATAACGGGAAATCTGTGAAACAGACAAAATACATTACTTGTTCGCTGAATTTGTTCTTTTGCGCGGGCAAAGAACAAAAAAAAAAAACATGGCTGATCCCGCCGTCATAGGAATCGGTATAACACGAAAGTGGAAACGTGTCTTCACAGAAGTAGTGCTTATGGTGTAGTGATATATGAGACCTTGTACAACGTCTATTCGTGTTTAGCAGCTATAGCACCGTTTGCCGTGGATGCACCCATGTTGACAGCATGTCTCTATCGCTACGACTAACGCCCATGATCATGATTAAACTGTTGTGGTAGCCGACGGTGTGAACATATATTTGGACACAGCGAATCGTGAATCCCGCTAGGATGATGATATCAACAAACTCATAATCAACACTGGTACCCGGTATGCACTTCTGCAAAGCGTCGTCAATTAAGGAGAGAAACGGCGCGGTGTGCGCCTTATCTAGTAATGGGTAGCCGACGCCTGTGCTCATGCATACATAACACGCACTGCGCTTCAGCAACACGGGAGGTAGAGGTCGTAGCCTTAGCCGCAAACGCGTGCGTCCGCGCCTCTGTCTTGCAGGCGCTGCTCTCGCTCCACCAAGGCACGACATTCGCCCATCGAAATCGCGTCCTTTCTGCAACGCATATTGCAGCAGTTTTGTTAGTCGGTGCTCTCGCAATTGAAGCAGTCGGCGGCGGAGAAATCCCGTTGGTGCACGTGGAAGATGCACTACTCCGATGAGCCGACGCACGCTAACACGAAGCCAAAGGCAAAGAACGTAACTGCGTCGAGGGTGCCTCGGCGACGCCAGCGCGGCCACTCTACGCTCTGGTATCGAGACGCTTAACCATGACCTCAGATATCGCGGGAAATCTCGGAGTAAGCGCTAGTAAGTGTCGATTGTGAAGTATTACTTCTTTTCACGTCTCACAGACGGCGGCACCGCCCCGCTCCGCCCGCCGCGAAAGCGTATGTGTGAAAGATATAAGGCGCGTTCGCGCCGTGTCGTGCATCTCCCGCGATGGCTTAGTGGGTAGCGCGTCGGGCGCTTGCCGTCGCGGCCGTGACGTCGTGGGTTCGATTCCCAGCGGGTATCTTTTTCTTTCTCACCTGTTGGTGTCCATTTATCAACGTCATATCCGTGACGGATGTACTTGGTGGACCCCGGCATAAAACACTTTCGTGTTAAAAATTCGGCTTCAAGCACTGTGCGAAGCAGTTGAGGTTCTCCAGAGCACACGACATGCACGTCACAAACACGTCAACGAGCATGACTGCGCAGGGCGACTAATTATGAGCGTGCGGTAAGCACGTCCTAAGAGTTCCTGGAGGTTCCTACTGTACGCTTACAGTAGGGCGTATCTTGCTTTAAATGTCCAGTCTGGCGGTGTTTCGATGGTCAGACCTTCCCCAGCAACACTAGGAAATAGTGGAGACTCATAGTAAATTCTTGCTGTCTGTATTTTGTGGAAGGAACAACAACTTCTGAACAGAATTACGCGCGATGCTTAGACTTCCCCAGAATGTGAAGATCAAGGCTTTGTTGGTCCTATGACGATGTGCAAGGGGACTCTCAGACAGTGCGTGCTTGGCCAGGCCATCGCTGCAGTGCCGAGGTGGAGCACGCGTCTCACCCTTATTCACGGCCCATTGCACCGCGTTTTATGCTAACGACGCAAACATGAATTGGAGGCGTAGCTCGTGCGCTCAAAGGTTCTTTATGTTTCATTTTTTCACTCGCAAGAACACCACAAACACGCCGTGGACAAAGTACTCGTGCAGCGAGCACGCACGCATTTTGCACCGCATTTTCTATACCTCATTTTATAATCGATAGAAGTAGAAAAATAGAAGTAGATACGGCGTTAATGTTGTTTTCACGGCTGCTAATAAGCTAGGTAAGATTTGTGCGGCTGTGCAGACGAAGAGAAGATTGAGAGAGTAAAAGACAAAAGCGGAGTGATATATTTGTTTCGTAAAACATACCAACAAATTCACTGATTGCCGTACAACTGTGGTGTATAAGGTCCCTTTCATCTGCCGCCGCGCTTATACGTAGGACAGACGGGCCACTGCATTAACCAGAAATTATTGGAACATAAGAGATCGCAAACCGGAGGCTCACCTTCTAATCTATTTTTACATTGTCAAGAGTGTAAGTCATAGGACGGGAAACTCATTTTGAGTCGACTCACTCAGAATCAGATCGACGGAGCCGTGAGTCTGAGTCCGAGTGAGTTCAATTGAGGAAGAGTTTAGTGAGTCTGTTGAGAGTGATTCCGGTCCGGAAAAATCTTGGTGAGTCGTAGTACCAGTCCGTCCGGTTGAGGAAACTTTGGAGTCTGAGTACGAGTGAGCCCTAAGTGCAAAATTACTTATTGAGTGAGTCTGAGTGAGCTCCACCTTTTAATGCCGACTTATCGTCCTATCTACTCATGTCCAGCATTACTATCACTCTTATATCGGCTTACGTTTATACTCAAGTCTATTTCACATATCTCGACGCACTAGCGTTCATGTGCTACCTCAATATTTATTGATCAACCGCGTGAGTTCAGGTGGGGTGGGGTGCCACGATCTTTTTCCGCAAGCACTTTCACGGGTTGTTCTTGATAACAATATCTCGTGTGAGTCGCGTATTTCATAAAAAATTACACCATTCCCGCTAAAGGGGACCATGAGGCGATGCGAAGCCGGAGCACTTGCACGATCGCGTTCCGTTGGCGTTCGTTGGACATGCTACCGACCTCGGGCATGCTATCGACCTCGCGTCGTGGAACGCGAAGAGGAACGCTACGCGCGTCGTGTCTTTCCTCTAGCTGGCCATTCTTTCTCACAGGGCGAGCAGGTAACGCGGTCGACAGGCGCGCGAGAGGGGGCAGCGTAGAGAGGAGAGAGAGGGGGAGGGGACGCGCATGCGCTGGCGCTCATCGCGGAGTTGCACAGGAGAGAATTTCGGCATGTCTAGCCCGCGTTTCAGAGGAAGAATGGAGAGGGGAGCGGAGAGGGAAGTGGAGAGGGGAGGGGAGATGGGGAGTGGAGAGGTGGTGTGTAGAGGGTATGCGCATGAGCAGTAAGGGTGTCACGCCGCACACCACCACCACTCCGGTTTGAACTCCGCTATAACATGCTTCGCATGTAAAAACATGGTTGATCCCTCTGTCGTAGGAATCGGTATAACACGAAAGTGAAACGTGTCTTCACAGACGTAGTTTGAGCGTGTCTTGTGTATTCTTCGCCCCAAGGGCGAAAGAATGAATGCTACAGCAACAAATTGTAATGTCACCGAAGAACGGCAAGCAGCTAAAATTTGCAGCGCGCTGCTCAAGGAGAAATGACGCACTGAACGAACATACACAGGATGAGCGCGAGCTAACTGCTACATTTGTAACTTATTTCTGCGTGAGCACCCGCTCCTTTCATAAAAGCGGCCGCTGCAGTGAGCCAATGTCCCTCGTGCTCTCAACGCAAGACAGACAAACCACCGCGATCGCGAGATAAGCGCGCGCTCTAGCGACCGCGCCCTGTAGAGGTGGGCGTTCGTCGCAACGGCGACGACCTTTAAAGCGCGCTCTTCGAGCCTTCGCGCCATCTCGCTAGTGATAACGAAAAACACGCTATGTAACACAGATCTTTGAGTACCGCCACCGGCAAATGGTGTTTTAAATTGCTCGCCGTTAGCATGGTGAAGAACGTGCCGTCCGTGGCCGAATCGTTTCGCGGTGCGGAGCGAGGGGTCGTAAGTTCGATTCCGGTGGCGGAACGTTTATTCTGGTTTTTTTTTCTTTGCCCACTGTTAGTCTTTATATTTCCCAAGTCATATCCGTGACGGAAAATACGTCAGTGGAGCCATGGTCGACCCCGGCATAAAGCACTTTCGTGTTAAAAATGTCCTTTTTTGGAGTTACAAGATCAGAAGGCATATCGTAGAGCACCGACTATATGAGAAATTGGTGTTAAAAAGCGTTGACAGTATGATTTTAAAAAAGCTAATTTTACACTAAAGGACTGATGAGTCCGCTCAGACTCAGATCGAGCCGCGAGTCTGAGTCTGAGTGAGTCCGGCTGAGTAATATCTGGTGAGTCTGAGTCCGCTTGAGAAAAATTTGGTGAGTCGGAGTCCGAGTGAGTTCCGGTTGAGGAAAATTTTGGTGGGCCCGCGTCCGATGAGTCTAAGCGGAAAATACATTATTTGAGTGAATCTGAGTGAGTGTCACATTTCTAGCTGGCCTATGATGCAAGTGCACGCTGAAATTCGATGAATGCGCAGTTTTGTACCGGCATAGCATGAATGAAGAACGCGCCTGATGATTGAGGCACGGCATATCGAGAATTTGCAGGTGTAACGTGGCAGCAGAAAGCACAGGATCGGGTTGATTGGCGGAACATGGGAGAGGCCTTTGCCCTGCAGTGGGCGTAGACAGGCTGATGATGATGATGATGATATCGAGAATAGTTGTAGCGCATGCGTGCGCCAACCATCGATTAACTTGCATAAGATGAATGAAATGCCTTATCAGTTATCTTTCACGTATACCCCCTCGCGTGCCGGATCGATAGGTTCGCCTATTGCATGGGAATGCGTAGATAAGTTTTCGTGCCTTCTATCTTTTCCGCCGTTTGTGCGTCTCTTCAGTTGTTAGTCGGCGTTTGTGGTGCCGTGACTTCTTTTTGTGTGTCCGCGTTTGCACGTCCTGTCTCTTTAGAATGACCTCATTTTGTGTACACAGAGATAACTCCTGTTCCATGCCCAGCGCCACACCCAGGTCTTCAAGGCCCGTCTTCATTTTCTTGGGGACACTAGACGGGTCAACCGGCTGTAGAAGCCGCCCGTCGCGTCCTCGGCCATATACGCCACTCTTCTCTCCCAACCTTTCCTCCTCTCTATTTTGTGTACCTGAACGACGTTGAATATACATTTAATGGCTATGCCTTAAATAGAGGGCGGGTGCAATTTTTTCTAGCCTGATTTCAGTTACGCACGTGACTAATAAAACGAACAAGGAAGTAAACTACATTTCTTGATATTTGTTTTTGTATTAGGAATGCTGATGAATTGTTTAGAGCCGTGAAG
>NC_051177.1:202724502-202797933 GCF_013339695.2 Rhipicephalus sanguineus
AAAATCCTGTAAATATGAGTAAGAATCGAGAAAGATTTCATTACGTTTCTAAAATTATTTAGTATTGAAGTAAGTTTTTACAAGCCGGGGTCGCTTTCAGATGTTCGGAGTGGCGCAAGTCCATTCAGTGCTATCGAAAGAAGAAGCCAACGCCCGGTCCGAAACTTCCATAGCCAGCATTGATACCGTAGCCCGGGTATCCACCGTAGCCACCAAATGCTCCATAGCCACCGTATCCACCATAGCCGGGGCCTGGACGAAAATAGGGTCCAATGCCCCCGAAGAAGCCGACGCCAATCTGCGCGGCTGCCCGGCTGCAAAAAAGAGCAACGACCGCGAGGACCACTAGCAGGCACTTTGCCATGACGAAGTCAGAAGTGGTGCGCAAGAACTTCAGCTGCAATTAAAGTTCACATTGTATTAACGGGTGCATTGGGACTTATGACACACAGTTTCATTTTTGTTTTAACAAACTAATTTTAGCGCAAATGAAGACGGACGCAAAGACGAGGCAGACAAGGGCCATCTTTGTGTCCGTCTAGATTTGCGCTAATCTTAGTCTATCCTACTGAAACAAACAGCTTTCGAGCATACCTAGTCACCTGTCGCTTCAGAAATTTCTTTCAATATTATGGATCAGTATCAGCTAGCTACGATACACAGTCGACTGAGAATTGAAAAAGATGGCTTTCACCTTCGAATCAGCTTAGATGAATGCATACCGGACTGTGTGACTTTATTCTTTGCGGATATTTGATATACTGAGTGGCATTACAGCACGGCGTGTCTTTGTGCCTTAGGACATTGTTTAGCTAGCTTTTCTTTGACGAGTCCAGCATTAGGTATGCCTGAAATATTTTCTTACGAACATTATTATCGTAAGCCGTTTTTGTGAATAAGGGCCAGGATCTTTTGGCTGCTCCATGAGTTGGTCATTGACGCAACTTCCCGTCTTGCACGCACCTTCCTCACCACTTCACTGCTTTTTAAACTTGTGAATCACGTTTCGGTAGCCTGCAAATCCTAGGCAAATGCTAAAGACCGCTGTTCAAACGTTAGAGGCATTTTTTAAAATAAAATAAAAGCTGGTTAGAGTGTGCAAGTAACACATTAATTGCATTGTACAAAGAAGAAATGAAAATTATTTCGCGCCTCTTTTGATAACTTTGTCTTTACTAATTTCTAATATTCCTTTTGACGGTGCGGCTGCGTAGCTTGTGGCTATATTTGCCTGTAGGCCTGCCTTCAGGAAACTTAGTCGTCAGCTTGCTCCTGTTCGCCTCTTCCTGTGTGTTGCGCTGTTCGGTTGCACTGCTTACGATGAAACTGTTGTTAAAGTGCCCACTAGCCCAATATTCACGTGTTTAAATATAGCAGAAAGTCTTTAAATGGACAACTGTTTGAATAACTGCAAAGCTAAGAGTTCCAAAGTGATACAGCAACAAAGAACCATCGGTTCATGGAAATGAGGCCGGATCATGCCAACTCAAATGGAATTGCATTTATTGACGACAACATACAGCGCGGCTTAAATTTCTTCTCAAAACTTAGCCAGATTTCCCAAATTTAGCCAAAATTTTTAATTTAGGAACAATTTGCCAAGTAATGATTTATCAAACAATTCTCGCCTGGATAGCCACAGATATTCGAAAACGCTAATACTGAAATATGAGCCCGTAAGAAAGGTGATCAGCGCACTCATTACCTAAGGAAAAGTACTGAATAATTTGTAGGTGTTAAGGTAGAACTTGTTTGCGGATCAGGCCTCACCTGAAGAAGGTTCCGGATTCAGCCGTCTCTGCTGTGCTCTTCGTGGACGACAATAACGGCCCGCGTCTCTTATATACACGTCCGTGTTGCCGAATGACAACCACGTGTGTGAAACGCCCCGTGCCATTTCGCACGCATACACACAGGAGAAGGAAACGGTGGGCACCAAGGTGACTAGACCAGCCCCGTTACTTAAGCGCTACTACACTGGCGCATGGCTGTTTTCGCGTTGTCTTCGGCACCCCATGGGCGGTTGGACAGCAGAAAATCATTGAACTTGCAGTTTCCTCTGATGCAGGCTTGATCACAGTGCTGATTGAAATTGTGTCCCTCAATGCACAGAACTGGGAAACAAAAAAGGACATGGAGAATAGATCTGCTAATCCAGAGCTTGGGGGTTTTATTCTGGATAACTTAAGCGATGTGCCCCACCCGGTCGGTCTTGTTGACAATTCTTTCAGAGGAGCAAGATAGCATAACGGGAAATCTGTGAAACAGACAAAATACATTACTTGTTCGCTGAATTTGTTCTTTTGCGCGGGCAAAGAACAAAAAAAAAAACATGGCTGATCCCGCCGTCATAGGAATCGGTATAACACGAAAGTGAAACGTGTCTTCACAGAAGTAGTGCTTATGGTGTAGTGATATATGAGACCTTGTACAACGTCTATTCGTGTTTAGCAGCTATAGCACCGTTTGCCGTGGATGCACCCATGTTGACAGCATGTCTCTATCGCTACGACTAACGCCCATGATCATGATTAAACTGTTGTGGTAGCCGACGGTGTGAACATATATTTGGACACAGCGAATCGTGAATCCCGCGTAAGGATGATATCAACAAACTCATAATCAACACTGGTACCCGGTATGCACTTCTGCAAAGCGTCGTCAATTAAGGAGAGAAACGGCGCGGTGTGCGCTTTCTAGTAATGGGTAGCCGACGCCTGTGCTCATGCATACATAACACGCACTGCGCTTCAGCAACACGGGAGGTAGAGGTTCGTAGCCTTAGCCGCAAACGCGTGCGTCCCGCTGGCCTCTGTCTTGCAGGCGCTGCTCTCGCTCCACCAAGGCACGACATTCGCCCATCGAAATCGCGTCCTTTCTGCAACGCATATTGCAGCAGTTTTGTTAGTCGGTGCTCTCGCAATTGAAGCAGTCGGCGGCGGAGAAATCCCGTTGGTGCACGTGGAAGATGCACTACTCCGATGAGCCGACGCACGCTAACACGAAGCCAAAGGCAAAGAACGTAACTGCGTCGAGGGTGCCTCGGCGACGCCAGCGCGGCCACTCTACCGCTCTGGTATCGAGACGCTTTAACCATGACCTCAGATATCGCGGGAAATCTCGGAGTAAGCGCTAGTAAGTGTCGATTGTGAAGTATTACTTCTTTTCACGTCTCACAGACGGCGGCACCGCCCCGCTCCGCCCGCCGCGAAAGCGTATGTGTGAAAGATATAAGGCGCGTTCGCGCCGTGTCGTGCATCTCCCGCGATGGCTTAGTGGGTAGCGCGTCGGGCGCTTGCCGTCGCGGCCGTGACGTCGTGGGTTCGATTCCCAGCGGGGTATCTTTTTCTTTCTCACCTGTTGGTGTCCATTTTATCAACGTCATATCCGTGACGGATGTACTTGGTGGACCCCGGCATAAAACACTTTCGTGTTAAAAATTCGGGCTTCAAGCACTGTGCGAAGCAGTTGAGGTTCTCCAGAGCACACGACATGCACGTCACAAACACGTCAACGAGCATGACTGCGCAGGGCGACTAATTATGAGCGTGCGGTAAGCACGTCCTAAGAGTTCCTGGAGGTTCCTACTGTACGCTTACAGTAGAGGCGTATCTTGCTTTAAATGTCCAGTCTGGCGGTGTTTCGATGGTCAGACCTTTCCCCAAGCAACACTAGGAAATAGTGGAGACTTCATAGTAAATTCTTGCTGTCTGTATTTTGTGGAAGGAACAACTTTCTGAACAGAATTACGCGCGATGCTTAGACCTTCCCAAGAATGTGAAGATCAAGGCTTTGTTGGTCCTATGACGATGTGCAATGGGACTCTCAGACAGTGCGTGCTTGGCCAGGCCATCGCTGCAGTGCCGAGGTGGAGCACGCGTCTCACCCTTATTCACGGCCCCATTGCACCGCGGTTTATGCTAACGACGCAAACATGAATTGGAGGCGTAGCTCGTGCGCTCAAAGGTTCTTTATGTTTCATTTTTTCCACTCGCAAGAACACCACAAACACGCCGTGGACAAAGTACTCGTGCAGCGAGCACGCACGCATTTTGCACCGCATTTTCTATACCTCATTTTATAATCGATAGAAGTAGAATAAATAGAAGTAGATACGGCGTTAATGTTGTTTTCACGGCTGCTAATAAGCTAGGTAAGATTTGTGCGGCTGTGCAGACGAAGATTGAGAGAGTAAAAGACAACAAGCGGAGTGATATTTGTTTCGTAAAACATACCAACAAATTCACTGATTGCCGTACAACTGTGGTGTATAAGGTCCCTTTCATCTGCCGCCGCTTATACGTAGGACAGACGGGCCACTGCATTAACCAGAAATTATTGGAACATAAGAGATCGCAAACCGGAGGCTCACCTTCTAATCTATTTTTACATTGTCAAGAGTGTAAGTCATAGGACGGGAAACTCATTTATGAGTCGACTCACTCAGAATCAGATCGAGCCGTGAGTCTGAGTCCGAGTGAGTTCAATTGAGGAAGAGTTTAGTGAGTCTGAGTTGGAGTGATTCCGGTCCGGAAAAATCTTGGTGAGTCGTAGTACCAGTCCGTCCGGTTGAGGAAAACTTTGGAGTCTGAGTACGAGTGAGCCCTAAGTGCAAAATTTACTTATTGAGTGAGTCTGAGTGAGCTCCACCTTTTAATGCCGACTTATCGTCCTATCTACTCATGTCCAGCATTACTATCACTCTTATATCGGCTTACGTTTATACTCAAGTCTATTCACACATATCTCGACGCACTAGCGTTCATGTGCTACCTCAATATTTATTGATCAACCGCGTGAGTTCAGGTGGGGTGGGGTGCCACGATCTTTTTCCGCAAGCACTTTCACGGGTTGTTCTTGATAACAATATCTCGTGTGAGTCGCGTATTTCATAAAAAATTACACCATTTCCCGCTAAAGGGGACCATGAGGCGATGCGAAGCCGGAGCACTTGCACGATCGCGTTCCGTTGGCGTTCGTTGGACATGCTACCGACCTCGGGCATGCTATCGACCTCGCGTCGTGGAACGCGAAGAGGAACGCTACGCGCGTCGTGTCTTTCCTCTAGCCTGGCCATTCTTTCTCACAGGGCGAGCAGGTAACGCGGTCGACAGGCGCGCGAGAGGGGGCAGCGTAGGAGAGGAGAGAGAGGGGGAGGGGACGCGCATGCGCTGGCGCTCATCGCGGAGTTGCACAGGAGAGAATTTCGGCATGTCTAGCCCGCGTTTCAGAGGAAGAATGGAGAGGGGGAGCGGAGAGGGAAAGTGGAGAGGGGAGGGGAGATGGGGAGTGGAGAGGTGGTGTGTAGAGGGTATGCGCATGAGCAGTAAGGGTGGTCACGCCGCACACCACCACCACCTCCGGTTTGAACTCCGCTATAACATGCTTCGCATGTAAAAAACATGGTTGATCCCTCTGTCGTAGGAATCGGTATAACACGAAAGTGAAACGTGTCTTCACAGACGTAGTTGAGCGTTTCTTGTGTAT
Organism: Rhipicephalus sanguineus; assembly: GCF_013339695.2. Lineage (NCBI taxonomy): Eukaryota > Metazoa > Arthropoda > Arachnida > Ixodida > Ixodidae > Rhipicephalus > Rhipicephalus sanguineus. Next base: position 202,729,990 of record NC_051177.1, read on the forward strand.
TCTTTCGCCCCAAGGGCGAAAGAATGAATGCTACAGCAACAAATTGTAATGTCACACGAAGAACGGCAAGCAGCTCAAAATTTGCAGCGCGCTGCTCAAGGAGAAATGACGCACTGAACGAACATACACAGGATGAGCGCGAGCTAACTGCTACATTTGTAACTTATTTCTGCGTGAGCACCGCGCTCCTTTCATAAAAGCGGCCGCTGCAGTGAGCCAAATGTCCCTCGTGCTCTCAACGCAAGACAGACAAACCACCGCGATCGCGAGATAAGCGCGCGCTCTAGCGACCGCGCCCTGTAGAGGTGGGCGCTTCGTCGCAACGGCGACGACCTTTAAAGCGCGCTCTTCGAGCCTTCGCGCCATCTCGCTAGTGATAACGAAAACACGCTATGTAACACAGATCTCTGAGTACCGCCACCGGCAAATGGTGTTTTAAATTGCTCGCCGTTAGCATGGTGAAGAACGTGCCGTCCGTGGCCGAATCGTTTCGCGGTGCGGAGCGAGGGGTCGTAAGTTCGATTCCCGGTGGCGGAACGTTTTATTCTGGTTTTTTTTTCTTTGCCCACTGTTAGTCTTTATATTTCCCAACGTCATATCCGTGACGGAAATACGTCAGTGGAGCCATGGTCGACCCCGGCATAAAGCACTTTCGTGTTAAAAATGTCCTTTTTTGGAGTTACAAGATCAGAAGGCATATCGTAGAGCACCGACTATATGAGAAATTGGTGTTAAAAAGCGTTGACAGTATGATTAAAAAAGCTAATTTTACACTAAAGGACTGATGAGTCCGCTCAGACTCAGATCGAGCCGCGAGTCTGAGTCTGAGTGAGTCCGGCTGAGTAATATCTTGGTGAGTCTGAGTCCGCTTGAGAAAAATTTTGGTGAGTCGGAGTCCGAGTGAGTCCGGTTGAGGAAAATTTTGGTGGGCCCGCGTCCGAGTGAGCTCTAAGCGGAAAATACATTATTTGAGTGAATCTGAGTGAGTGTCACATTTTCTAGCTGGCCTATGATGCAAGTGCACGCTGAAATTCGATGAATGCGCAGTTTTGTACCGGCATAGCAATGAAGAAACGCGCCTGATGATTGAGGCACGGCATATCGAGAATTTGCAGGTGTAACGTGGCAGCAGAAAGCACAGGATCGGGTTGATTGGCGGAACATGGGAGAGGCCTTTGCCCTGCAGTGGGCGTAGACAGGCTGATGATGATGATGATGATATCGAGAATAGTTGTAGCGCATGCGTGCGCCAACCATCGATTAACTTGCATAAAGATGAAATGAAATGCCTTATCAGTTATCTTTCACGTATACCCCCTCGCGTGCCGGATCGATAGGTTCGCCTATTGCATGGGAATGCGTAGATAAGTTTTCGTGCCTTCTATCTTTTCCGCCGTTGTGCGTCTCTTCAGTTGTTAGTCGGCGTTTGTGGTGCCGTGACTTCTTTCTTGTGTCCGCGTTTGCACGTCCTGTCTCTTTAGAATGACCTCATTTTGTGTACACAGAGATAACTCCTGTTCCCTGCCCAGCGCCACACCCAGGTCTTCAAGGCGCTTCTTCATTTTCTTGGGGACACTAGACTGGTCAACCGGCTGTAGAAGCCGCCCGTCGCGTCCTCGGCCATATACGCCACTCTTCTCTCCTCAACCTTTCCTCCTCTCTCATTTTGTGTACCTGAGACGACGTTGAAATATACATTTAATGGCTATGCCTTAAATAGAGGGCGCGGGTGCAATTTTTTCTAGCCTGATTATTCAGTTACGCACGTGACTAATAAAACGAACAAGGAAGTAAACTACATTTCTTGATATTTGTTTTTGTATTAGGAATGCTGATGAATTGTTTAGAGCCGTGAAGTTATGAGAATAACGTTTCTGTAGGTAGCTTAGATTCTCAATATCTTTAGCGCCAATTTCCTGAGGCCGAACTCACAATACGTTTCTTTCGTAAGTGCATTTTCCCATTGGTCAGCCGGCTTCGCTAATTATATGTCCCGCATCGGGATTGGCTGAAATATTTCCCGACGAAAATTTTTAGCGTATGATGTTTTTTTGGATACGGGCCCTGGTGCGTAGCATTTTTCTAAAAACCACTACACAACTGCTGCTATAGTATATAATGGTATGGGAATGTGAGTTACAGGCAGTGTGTCATTTGAAAAGTATCTCTGGTGGTATTTTGTTATTCAATTCCTCGCCTGTCATATGACATGAATACTGAGCAAGGGAAGTCGAGCAAGCTTGATAAGCTGAGGAGTAAGTAATGTCGCCGCTGGGTCGCCGAAGTAGAGCCTCAGTGCCAGCACCTTTGCGAGTTTCTGAATTCTTCATAGGACTTTGAAAAGCATACTTAATAGTTGTCCACATGACTCCATGAGAACGTCTTGTCACATGAAATGCACAGCCTTACATATATTGTCGGTGCAGGGACACGCTGGAAAGAAAAACATTTCAGAAATTCTAGCGTGGTCGTAGTCCATACAGCTAGCACCAGGGTGTCGGAACGGAACGAAAACCAAAAACGAAAAACGAAAAAAACGATATTTTTGACCGGAACGAAAACGTAACCGAAACGTTATATATTATTTCGTTCCGGAGTGAAACCGAAATTTTTTTCATTTGTTTTTCGGTTCACGAGACAACTTGGCAATCCGGAACAACTGAGGTCATTGGCAATCCGGAACAACTGAGGAGCAATTATGCATATCTCTGGGTACAGTATTCGCGCGTACGTCCGGCAGGAATTCCAAAGCAATGTTCAAATTGCGCGAAAAAAGAGAACAATGGCAACCAGAGATGTTTATATTAACGCAAGTGGACTTTTGCGCACCTGTCACGCCGGCCAGCGTGGAGAGGGCATTGTCGGCGCTGAAGTTTGTTACAGCGAAAGCTGTTATGAGATCGCAAGAGGCGATTTTGGCGCCATAGTTGTCCGCCGCCGCCGGTGTCCGTAACCGCTTTCGCGCGAAACAAGAAAAATTGAAATTAGAAGCAAATTTCTAGGATCGGATTAACCCGCGTCCTCTGCCCGGCAGTCGAGTATTCCACCACAGTGCCCCGCTGGTCCTTGTAACTCCTTCGCAAAAATACTCTGTACAGGCGTCATATGTCCGGCAAGGAATCGTGTTAACATATGTTATATAGCGTGGCCAGAAGAGTAAAATAACAACCTGGCGTCACACAATGCGAACTGCGCAACGTGTCGATCGTTGTATGCTTCCAACCCGTTACAAAGGTCTGTCATAAGTCTTCATCGTTATCAGTCACGGCACAAAGTGCACATAATGCTTCGCTAATTAAGAAAAATTACGAGGATTTATGGCGTAGTGGGTACCTTGCATATGTACTTGTATTAGTTGCTCCAAGAGAGTCTAGAACGGCAGGGGCGTAGCCAGGGGGGGCACACCGGGCTCGTGCCCCCCCCCCCCCCGAATTTTTTTTTTGCCATGGCATACAGAGCTCAAAATGACACACGATCATATCTGCCTGCCCGCGACCCCCATTTCAGATCAAGAAAGTGCCCCCCCTCCCCTGAAAAAAAATTCTGGTTACGCCCCTGTACAACGGGATCTAAAAAGGCCACTCATCCAGCTTTCGCTGTGACTGTGCTGCGTGTTCCGCGCCAGCCTGGCGATATTTTATCAGAACAGAAGTCTCGCACATCAGAGAGTACACTCAATGACGTGCTGCTTCTGATATCGTGCTCACTCCCTTGACGCAAAGCATTGAGCCCGCAAAAAAAAAAATCGTAATTGACTTTTGAGAAAATAAATACTCTGACTTTGACGGGTATAGTGGTTTGTGCTAGTTGGTAGACATTCTTGGTACACTTACTTCCGCACCTCTGAAGAACGTGGGAAGAACGTGTTTTACCTCTGTCCCACTTTCTTAAGAGGAGGGCAAGTAACTAAGTCCAATGTTTTTTTATGATTACCTTAACTTCGAATTATTGCATACAAAAAAAAAAATGTTACGAACCGTTACGGAACGTTTTTTTTTTTTCGTTTCGGAACAGAAACGGAACGGAACTTTTTGCGGTGGAACGAAACTAAAACCGAAACGAAAAACATTTCGTTCCGACACCCTGGCTAGCACTATATACGGCCATAACGAGAATTTCAAAGAATCTTACAGATAGTTCTAACTATTTAACATAAATATCGAACTCACTCGTTTCCCTCGGTCAACCTCTGAAATAATAAATGCTCATATTAGTCAACAGTATTACAACCTTTGAAATGATTAATGGGAAACACCATATTAATCAGGAGCATTACATGCCAGTTAGTGCTTAGCAAGACATGTGTTTCGGCAAGTTGGTTCATACTTGATGCGAAATAAACAAGCGCCTGTCCTACAGGCCAGGCGCTCGTTTCTTAGCGCTCGTTTGTTTCGCGTCAGTTAGAGCTTATGTAAATTTCTAGGGGAATGTAAATTAAAAATAATAAGATATTAACTTTACGACCACCCTATTCATTGATTGTGTATTGCGACTGAGCCTCCAATAGTGCCCCTTAGCAGTTGTAAGAGAACTGTTTGTGCTTTGTACATTGTTCAGTCGCTTGGCAGCACATGTTATCACAGCGAAGCAATTTCCTTCTAAAAGACAGGGCGTGCAAACACGGACACAAGGAAGAAGTCAAGACACCACAAACGCTGACTAACAACTGAAGAGGCGCACAACGGCGAAAAGAAAAAAAGAAGGCACGAAAACTTATCTGCGTATACCCAGGCAATAGGGGAACCTATAACAATACCTTGGTTTGGGCGAGTTGGTCCATTGCAGTTGAAACCCGCCATAACGAAATCGGCGGGGAAAACACAAAATTTCGCTCTTTCGGGAATTTCGTTGGCACGAGAATGCGGCAGAAAAGACATGGAATTTACAAAAAACATACATTATTTCAAAAAGTCAGTAAGTTTGCTTTGGCGGGCCTTACCATGCAGCAATTTGATGCCTCTCGATCGGGAATCTCGTTTGCCACGGCACAAAGTTCGTCCCATGCACTGGTCAGTGACGGCGGCACTGCGCTGTCACATGTACCGTCATCAAGTGCGCCTACAGGCGAACCTTCTTCCGGCTTCGCAGGATCAGCGCAGAATCGTGGACAGCAAGCTACACGGCGTTGTCTTCGGCGATGTCCATTTTTTCCTGCCCTTTTCCACCTCAGTGATGATTGAAGCCTTATCTTCCAGCGTGATGAACTTCCGCTTTTTCGTTGGAGGCAGCATCTTCGCAGGCAGCGAAATCGGACGAAGCAATCGCAGCACACAGTTCACGTTGCACCAAGCAAACGCTCCACAATTGGCTCTACACACGCGACCATGCGCGCGCAAAGCCGAGAAAGCCAAGCACAGAGCCAAGCCAACGAACGAAACTCCATGAGGAATGTGTATTTGGCTACGTAGTCCGCGATAACGAGCAGGTGTTTCGGCAAGCCATCATCATCATCATTGTCGCCAGCTTTATATTTTTTTGTAAACAGTGATGGCGGCTGCTTGTCCAGTGCGCTGTAGCGATAGTTCTGCACAATTTAAGTGTAGCAGGAATGCATTTCAGCAGTTTTCGAATGTAGTTAATGTTGCGAAAGTAGATTATTTGCGCACTCGTGTTTCGAAAATTTCGTTAATGAGGGACTGCCGTATGAATATCTTTCGTAGTCGCGAGTTATGAAATGCACTGACTCCTATGGGCGTTCGCCGGTGCTCCGAAAATATTTCGTTGCGGTGAGAATTTCGTTCCCTCGGGATTTAGTTATCGCGGGTTTCGACTGTATTAGAGAAGACTTTAAAAGCGCAAACGACGAAGACGAAACATATACAATAGGACTGGAGCTTTACTTGGAACTGGCTTTTATTTGAAACGAACATCGTGATATACCCGCGCATCGAGCTCATGCATATGCAAACATCATCCCACAAGAGATTGCGTGTGTCAATCTTCAAACATGAATTTTGAAAACAAACCTATGATGTGTCAATGTGCGTCGAAAGAAAAGCCACGTCATTTTCTTTTAATAGAAAAGATGGGCAGCTGACACACTTATCACCTGCGTTCTTTATCAGGTAAGACTTTTGTAGTAGCCAAGTTATTTCGCGTTTGCTCTGCAAGTATATTGTTCGCATTTTACAGCGTCTAAATATAATCGTATGAGGTTTCGTCATCCGTAGTGCATTTTTTTCTTGCCTCTTGGGTTTGTTTAGTTGTATATATTCTAACGCAAAATGAATTATGATTCCCGCTATGACATTTTTTGTTGTCATTTCTGTATATATTTGTACCCGTTCCTTTTATTTTCTAATTATTTTACGCCTTTTAACATTTTGTTTGTATTTACCGCCTTATGCAATGCCTCTAGGGCCCTGTAAGGTACTTTTAAATAAAATTCGGCAGATCCTGCGCCTTGTGAGAATCGGTTTCATGCGAAGCAGTTAGCTATAGTAGTTCAGTGCTGCATTTTTTTTTAGGGGGGGGGGGGCTTTCAACCAAGCCTTACGACGTGGATCGACGTGTTTTTGTAAGTGGTTGTGTGTACATCGTGGGCTTACCAGGCAAGTCGACAGCACTGGCGTTCAGAGCACATACATCAGTATTATCGAAACGAAGTGCAGTTTACGGTGCGAGGATGAATATCATACCAACTTTCATTAGCGTATTCCTCCGGGGTCGAGCAATACTTGACTATAGCTTGCTGAATCATAGGAATACAAATGTAATGTTTATTAGACTGCTGTAAAAGCGGAGCACACACTGGAACCAGAATTGACGTTAATCTGACATGACGCCTGTATGGTAGGAGTACATATGTAGTGTTTATTGCTTTGTTATGAAATGAGATAGCCAGCCCTACAACCACACTTGACGGGCACCGACATTACGCTTGCATAGGGTGTTTTTTCAAAGCAGTTTCTAGAGCTGGCGTGGCTCTGTCGTAGAATTCCTGACTGCCACGCAGAATGCCTGGGTCCGATTCCTACTAAGATTCTAATTTTTATCCTTTGCATTCGTCGGGTCAACGCTACCGACGTTGGTTTTTCTTTACGCTCTCGAATTTAAATTACTAATGTCTTTTCTCACCGTTCCTGGGTATCTATAAACTGCCAATCACCTGTGGCGCGTACCCGTACACCGCGGCCCGTGGTTAACGGGTATGTGCCACACCAGGGTGGAGGAATGGGTTCGATGACGTACACGACAGGATTTTCACGTTATTCATGTCATAGCCAGACAGTCATATTCGTGAAACCCTCTTAACCCCTCGCCAGCTCCTCAGGCCAATTTTGGTCAACACCAAGTCAAGGAAGCGATCGCGAGAGCACCCAGACCTAGGCGGCTAGATAGATAGATAGATAGATAGATAGATAGATAGATAGATAGATAGATAGATAGATAGATAGATAGATAGATAGATAGATAGATAGATAGATAGATAGATAGATAGATAGATAGATAGAAAGAAACGCTCAAAGTGCCTAGGAAATTCGCTAAGAAATGCTTCACATTTAGAATAAACACTTATTTCGACGTATATCGGGAGTGTTACACTAATTATTAGTGTGTGCACACGGAATCGGATTGGATAAATAATTCTAAGAACTAATATTATCAAGGCCACCACTCAAGCTGAAGTGGATAATTGCCAGATAGCAAAGACCAGCATATGTCTATGTTCCGCATCAAGATGTCATAACAGCAAATACTGCCCCAACTCCGTAGTTCCATTCACTCCTTGGTTTTTTTACAGCGCAAGTTTTTGTAGGACATTTTATGTTCCTTTTAGTAATTGATGGGGTGAGTATAAAAGGGGCCATCAATTTACAACAGGTCTCGGCGGCATATATTCTTTGTATGAAGGCTACAAATATTATGTTGTAAATTGTGCGTAGATTATTCAAAACAAATCAGAGGTGCACAGAGGAAAGAAACACATGCGATCGCTTACTAACAACACAATTTTGCTCGCACTCGACCTGAATTTTTCGCGCACAGAAGCTAAACATGCGTCAATGTAAAAATTTATGAAATTTTTATCATTTTTACTGTGCTCTGCTGGCTGATATGGTGAGTTCCTGTGCTTCACAATCCAGGTCGAGTGCCAATAAAATGAACTTGTGAGTGAGTGCTTGCATATATCCTTGTATCTTCTGCCTTCTTTTTAGTCGCACTGAATTTAATCAACTGTAAACACACCCGCCCATGTTAAAGCATTACAGTTGATTGTACGCTTTTGAGGAGTGGAAAATGAAGTCAATATATATAGCGGTTCTTATTTCCTAAAGAGACATTTCTTTGTTTTAACTTCAGTTATATTGAAAAGAGGGGAAAAGCATAAAGAAAAAAATGCCCCCACCTCCCCGAAGGGAATCGTGAGGAAATGCGAATGCATTTCTTGCGCCGAGAGTACACGGCGTAGTAATTTTAATGGTGTAAAGCTGGACACATCGACGCGCTCAAGTGTCTCCCTTTTGGGCGTTTCTTTCAACGAACGCTTCCTACGTGCGTTCGTAATCACCTCAGGGATATTGCCACCGCCTTCAATGCAGCACAAACGCGTTTAGAACGCGCTGTTTTCAGGCTGTGCCAAGGCAGCACAAACGCTAAAAACGCGTTTCAAACGCACTGCATTGAGGCGGTGGCGCAGGGAGGAGAGAGAGCGAACGAACGGCGAGAGAAGGAGCGGCGAAGCACTGGATCTACCCTCTCCTACACTCTCTCCACACACGCGGGAGCTCCGCCGAGCTGCCGCGATGCGAGCGCCCTCAAACGCCAGAGCGCGCTCCTCCTCTCCACTCACTCTCCGCTACTCCGCCCGCACCACCTGCTCCGGTTGCTAGGGGCGAGGATAAGCGCGCGCTTCCGCAGGTGTTGCTATGGGAGAGGGAGTGAGAGCGGAGAGGCGCGCGGACACCGACCGATGCCTGACATAGCCCGACTAAGAAATGCATTCGCATTTAAAATGTATGCATTTGCACTAACCGTGAGAGCTGTAGGAAGTGCGTAGCAGTTATTCGCCTGCGCTTCGGCGACGCCAGCCTAAACGGGCAAGCGCGCGCTGGCGTTCCAAACGTGCAACCTGCTCGGCGTCAATCGCGGAAAAGGAAACCTTCATTTGTGACGCAGTGGTGCCTTCTCCCCTCCTCCTCACCCATACTTCCCTTTCCCACCTCTTGCTATGCTATACTATACAGGGCTATTTTATACTTCACCCTCCCCTACTCCTTTTCCTCCTCCCAACCTTTACATTACTCCTCCTCCCTCATTTCCCTTTCCCGCCTCTTGCAACACTATACTACACATCGCTATGCATGGCTACACATGGCTATACTATGCTTTACCTTCTCTCCTCTCCCTGTCCTCCTTCTCACCCTCATATTACTCCTCCTCACTCTCACTATCTTCTTCCGCCCCATTGCTATACTTACTATATACATGGCCATGGTATTCATGGGTGTTCCTGCGCGACGCCAAGCGACGACATGAGATGGTAGGGGTTGACAGAGGATGACATAATACGACAGCCCAGGCCCCTATTTTAAGTGCTTCGAACTTAGAAGGTTGAATACGCTCAGTATGTGGTACCTTGTTCTTGTGTGCTACAAACAGTCGAATTAGAATTTTCATTCGAACACGGGCTATGTATCCTATTCTTTGAAACATGTCATGACATTGCAGTACCTTTAGGTTTTGGGTAGTGCACTTGAAATCCTGCTCTCGGTGAAATTGTGTAAGTCCTAAATTGCTGTAATATGTTTGATCCTGTAAGACATAAAAGGACATTTGATTACTTTGGAAAAATGCATTTAATATTGAAATTAGCGTTCACAAGTGCGGCAAGCTTTCAGGTGTGTGTACTGGCGCAAGACCACGCTGTGCTATCGACCGAGCAAGCCAACGCCAGGTCCAAACCCTCCGTAGCCACCGTTGATTCCGAAGCCTGGGTACCCGTAGCCACCAAACCCTCCATAGCCGCCGTATCCTCCAAAGCCGAAGCCTGGACGAAAATAGGGTCCAATGCCCCCAAAGAGACCAAGGCCAAGCTGCGCGGCCGCCCAGCTGCAAAGAAGAGCGACGACCACGAAGACGACTAGCAGGGACTTTGTCATGACGAAGTCACAAGTGGTGCGCTAGGGCTGCAGCTGCAATTGAAGTACACATTCTATTAACAGGTGTATTGGAAACTATGAAACGCACAGCATTGTAGCATACTAGCCACCTGTTTCTCCCGAAATGTCTGAGTATTGCGAGTGAGTATTAGCTAGCTACGATATTTATTTCCGCTTATCTGGCTGTCATAGGGGCTTGAGTGCGGAACCGCTGCGTTTCGGTATAACCCAAAGGCGATAACGCTCGGGCACCTCGTCCTGGTTTACCGAATAATGACATCCACATGGGTAAGGTTATTCATAAGGCATTATCCTTCAGAAGCGATGTTTTAATTCCTGGATGGTAAATAAACTATTCCTACGTTATTTACTTAATTTATTTTGCAATATAGCTTGTACTTCTCCCATGCTGCTGTTCGCGAAGCTTTCGTGAGGGAATAAGGCAAAGTGACTGAATACGCAAGAGATCCACCTTAGATTAATGTAATGATTCACGTTCCCTCGGTCGTCTTGATAGATCTTGCATTGTGTTCAAGGCGGGTTGAAACACAAGGCACGATGGTCTACATATTGCAAGAGGTGAAAGAGAACCGGCATGCACTACAATGACAGGCGCAGATTATGTTTCGGCGTCGAAAATATTACGTATAACGCCTATCTTAATCGTAAAGTGGAAGACGCACTCGTTCACCTTTTATAATTGCCCAAAGCGCCAAACGTCCAACATCATTGCTTCAACGAGAAAAATTGCTGAGTGTTTTCAGACATGAGTCTATCTAAAAGGTGGGGGGAACATCGAGTTACAATGGTGGTAAACTGGTCTAAACTGGCGGTGGTATACTGGCCAGATCACAAAGCGTCCGTGTCGGAAGGGCTAGTTATTTGTCTATTATTTGCAGAATTATGTGCAAATTATCTAAATGTAGATCTAACATTGCTGCTGATGTGGTTACCATATAGCAGGTCGTGAGCTTTAGCATACGACCTGCTGTACTAGAGCCTCATCAGCATCTCAGCACATCATGTACGTTAAACACATCAGCACATGGCCCGTACCTTATCCAAAGCACAGAGCCCAGCCCGTACTCCTCACTCAAACCCTACACGAGATGACTGGGAGGCGTCCCTCCTCGGCTGCTCAGACCTTTGGGCCCAACAGGCCTTGGTACAGAGAGCCAGGGCGGCGGCTTCAACCGATGCGGTCCCGGAATAGACTCCGCCTAGTCTGTAGGAACGTCTAAAGAGGTCCCACACACCTCTTTGTAAATAAATGCTTTTCACCAGCACCACCACCGCCACGTTGGTCTAGTTGTTATGGCGCTCGACTGCGGGCCCGATGGTTGCAGGATTGAATTCCGGCCTCGACGGCCGCATTTTCGATGGGGCGAAAATGCTTGAGTCCCGTGTACTTAGATTTAGGTGCACGTGAAAGAACCACAGGTGGTCGAAACTTTCGGAGCCCTCCATTACGGCGTCCCTCATAATCATATCGTGGTTTTGGGACGTTAAAGGGACTGTCTACCGCTGGGAAAAATTTTTCTGATTGTGGTGTAAATGAGAAGATCGTTCGTCACATCAGCGGCAACGAGGACGGTTTTGCCCTATAGAAAAGGAATTATATTTTAAATTTGATGTTTAAAATCGTGAAAGAATGACCGCTAGCGTCATACAACAGGGATGTGGTCAATCTACTGGCAGGACAAAAAATCCTCGAAGGTAGACTCATTCTGCTTAAAAAGAAACATGTATAACTTGAAATTGTATTTTACGCTCTTGAGGCAGCTTTCGGTTGCGTCAGAGGGTAATTTTTTGCTTTTTTTCTCACGCATCTAAAAAGGCGCCCGGTGGCGCTGCTTGCGGCGCCACCGGGCGCCGCAAGCAGCGCCACCGGGCGCCTTTTTAGATGCGTTATGCGCAGCATGCGGCGGGTAGGTGACTGTGGCGTAACCTTTTTTTACTGAGCGACACGTTACAAAATGACGCTAAAGATTTGTATAAATTTTATTCGCACACTTATATTCGATTTCGCCTGCTTCAACTCATACGCTATGTCATGCGGCTCTCCGCGCTGGTCGTACTGTGCCGCTGTATTGTTAGGATGTCTCACATGTGCTGCACTGTGAAGGCATGCACTTATTGTCTCTTTTTGATGAATCGACTTGGCTTGGAATGCGGCAGCAGTGCTAAAATAAACGCATAGACTGCGATTACAGCAAAAAAAGTGTTCTGTAATCGTATAATAAGGCTTCATTTAACCTCTAGCGCGCTGAAAACGACTGTTACATTCATTACAATAGTGTTAAGCGAAAATAAAGGAATCCGACAGAAATCACATGCGCTTTCGCTTTTAATTTTTGCCGGCACTACAATCGTCATCGCGTCCACCAACCGGTGTTGTGGGCGTGTTTCACGGCAATGAAAGAAGAGCGAACGCAGATCGAAAAATTCTGTTTTAAAAATTCGGCAGATCCTACGTACCGTGGGAGTCGATGTTATGCGCAGCATGCGGCGGGTAGGTGACTGTGGCGTAACCTTTTTTTACTGAGCGACACGTTACAAAATGACGCTAAAGATTTGTATAAATTTTATTCGCACACTTATATATGTTGAAGAGCCGCATATGTGTTATATAACCAGTTGTTTACGGTTGGGTAACGCTGCCAATGGCAACGTGGGTATTACCAACACCAGAAGCGGTAACGTGTTATGTAGTGCTTATACGTGTCCCGAGAACGCACGCACGTTTCACGAACCCGTGTGCATGTGTGCAAGAAGTTTTTGACAGTTCTTGAACAAAGGCATCACCGTGATCAGTGAGCCCCAGCAGCTGGTCACGACTTGTTATAGGATGCGGTCGTGATCGTGGTGACGAGGGGTCCAAGTGTAGTGAAGTATGTGGTATAGTAGAGCTGTTGGAATTCGTGGATGCCTCGGTCATTTCGTCGACAAATTGTCTGTCGACAGAGTCGGCGACATGTCGGAACCTGAAGCCACCCTTCGCGTTGGTGAGGTATAGGCCGTCGAGGCTGGTAGGCCTGGATAGTGCTACGTAGACCAACATCAGTGGATGGTGTTTGTCGTATTTGTAAAGTACCTGGGCGTATGTGGCCTACGTAGCCTAGTCTACAAAGCGGCTGTCAATCAATCTGGCATCATCCTCAGTCAGCATGAGGCCATCGCCCAGCCTCGTAAGAAATTAAGAGGACACTGCGTCGTCCTGGCGGACGAAGTGCACTTTACGGTGCGGTGATGTGGATATCATATGTAACTTTCGTTAATATATTCCCCCGGGGTCGAGCAATGCTTCAATATAGCTTGCTGAATCATAGGAATAAAAACGTAATGTTTATTAGACTGCTATAAAAGCGGACCGAGCACTAGAACCACAGACGTTAATCGGATATGACGCCTGTATCGTAGGAGTACGCATCGTAGGAGTATCATGTAGTGTTTATTGCTTTCATGTAAAATTAGATAGCCAGCACCACAACCACAATTGACGTTGCACCGATATTACGCCTGCGTAAGCTGTTTTTCCAAACTAATTTACAGACCTGGCGTGGCTCAGTGGTAGAATACCTGATTGCCACGCAGAGTGCTTGGGTTCGATTCCTGCTGGGATCCTAATTTTCATTCTTTCCATTTGTTGAGACAACACTGCCGATGTTGGTTTTCCTTAACGCTCTAGCATTTAAGTTAACAATGTCTGTTCTCGCCGTTCCTGGGTAGATATAAATTGTCAATCACCTGTGGCGCATACCCGTACACCACGGCCCGTGGTAAACGGGTATGTGCTACACGTGTCTAGTGGAAAGGGTTTGACGAAATACGCGACAAGATTTTAACGTTATTCATGTCATGACCCGGAAGTCATATTTGTCAAATCCTCTTACCCTCCCATGCAAATTTTCGTCTACACGAAGTTAAGGAGGCGATCATGAGAGCACCCAGACGTAGGCGGCTAGATAGATAGATAGATAGATACGTAGATAGAAACGCTCAAAGTGCCAGAGGTTCGCTAAGAAATGCTTTGCATTTAAAATTTCTGCTCACTTTCCAGAGAAACTGCTGCAAGGTTGGACACTTCAGACCGTATGCTTTCTATTGCGGTACAAAACAGAAAAGTGATGAAGGACGGTAGACAATCCCTTTAAACCCAGATATTATTCTCAGCACATATGTAGTTCTTAATTTTTTGCGCCGTGCCAATATTCTCAATTGTGGTGCCTGAATTGTAGACGTAGAAGATCTTTTCTATTTTCTCCCGCATGACGATCTCTTGGTAGTCGGTAAAGAATGGATCATAATCGAGAATGATGAACTTAATTTCTTTCGCAACTTGCATTTTCAGCAAAGTCATTCTAGAACTCCTGTCCTTCAATTTAGGGCTCATGTGTATATCTCATACCAACGCGGTGTACGCGCAGAAGGCTGTAATATATATATATATATATATATATATATATATATATATATATATATATATATATATATATATAAATATATATATATATATATATATATGTATGGTGCAGGGCTGCCGCAATATTTAATGTTATCTTTCTGAGTAAGCTTGGCCAGGCGCTAGATGCAGTACCGGAAACCCTAACCATCACTGTTTTTCGTTACGTTGATGACTACATAGTTTTCTTCGACAATGAAACAGATCATCAGATATCAGATAATAGATATTAAATAACAGAATATGAAAGAGAAGTTGAACGAATAATGCGCGAAATGAGAAATAGTGCGGGCGCTTCGGGGGTAAGTTGTACTGCCAAGCATGTTCATAGTTAAGTACCCTGCAGCCTCAACGCGGTGTACTCCATTCTATTGTCATGTAGTCGCGTATATGTAGGGCACATGTGGTGGTGCCTCAATGTGCGATTCAGGGAGTGCCATAATTCCTTGAAAGGCCCGGCAAGCTGGGTTGCCAGGTCGAAAACACAAGAAATAGCTACGGGATTGAAAAAAACTAGCCATAATGTAGCCAACTTGAGTCAAGGACAGTAAAAGTAGCCAAATGTAGCCACGCGTCTGTGAAAACAACTGCCATGTTTGTATATAAATGACTAAATGCAAGAGGCTTTTGGTGTAAATGGAAATATATACAGCAAGAACTTTTGAAGTCATAGTTGCTAAGATTAAAGCATAAATTGTTTACTGTAGCAATCATTTTGTGCAAAATGGCGAAGTTTCTTGTGCAGTTGCGGAAATTACATTCTCTTAACGCGTCCTGCGTGACTTTTCTTAAATAGGACTAGAAGTACCAGCCTTGTGGGGACAATAAAACTGAGTACTGCGTGAGTGTGCTGAAAATGACAGTTGTTGAGATAGAAGCATAAGTTGTAGCCGCTTTCGCAGTCGTGTCTCGCGTGATGACGAAGTCCGAGCAACCAATATGCCCGAGTCGCAATCCGTACCAGATCCTAAGAAATAACACAGACAGTTAGTCGGATGTTCGATCTGGATGAGTACAGAGCGTCCTGGATGCAGAGCGCTTTCAATTTTCCTGTTCAATTCCATTTACACTTTAAAGCCGCGTTCAGCAATAGGTGGTCTGCAAAATAAAGAGCCGCTACTGTTTTTCCCCACTCCCAGCCATATATCCAAACTACTTTTCTTTTGTGTGATGCAAGCATCAAATTCAATTTAGGGCAATGGAACGATGCCTTGGTAGCCATCTTTTGACACAGCATACTCGAACGCCAGCGACTGCGACGACACAGGATATTGATAATTTGGTTCAAATCGAGTAAACATGAAACTAGCCAAAAAGTAGCCAAGTGGCCAAGATGTTTTTTCATCCGCCACCCGCCTTAAAAAGTAGCCAAATTGGCAAAATGTAGCCAAACTTGGCAACCCTGCCGGCAAGCTCACATTTATCACTGCACTGCCAGCAGTGTGGTTGTACTCCAGTTTGGCTCCACTTCTATTTTGTACATACTCAGGAGACAATGGACTGGTGACTTTGTAGAGGCGGCAAAGACCTTCAAACTGTCGGGAGCATGTGTCAGTCGGGCGCCGGGAACATTGAACAACAACAACAAAAAATATCGTTTCTTTCGATAGCATGAAGGATGTGTTATGAATGCATGTTGGAATCGGCGGGACCAAACGTCAGCAATTTTTTTTTTCGCGCTTGCGCTGTATGTTCGTGTGTTCATGTATATATCCAGATTTTGTGATTTTAAAAAATGGCGAAGCTTATACTAAGTCGCGCAAGGCTTGAAACAGCGAAACTGGATGATTCTGAAGACTGATCTGGTCGCATCTAGGTTGTTTTTAGGGCTTTGCTAGGTCATGTAGATTGTTTCTAGGTTGCTTCTAGGTGTTTTATAGGCTTTTAGCTAGGTAATTCTAGGTCGTTTCTACGTTGATTATCAGCGCAGAGAGGTTCGAGTTAAACTACAGACAGTCAGAGACACGACACGGATGTCCAAGCTGCAGAGACAGAACCTCGCGCTGAAACCAAGCGTTCGCTCCTCTCATAGATCTACGGCCACGTCGTCGTTGGCTTAGGGTTTTCATAGCTTTGGGGTCTTCTCGCAGCTGCCGCTGTCTTTCTCGTTCCCTAGTATTCTTTCGTTGTACGTGCTCGGGGTTTTGGCTCGCCGCCGTCGGTTCGCAGCCATTTGTTGGGCTAACTCTTGCCTTCTTCATTTTTACTGGACCAGTGATGAGCAGTGGGATTTAGTCAAGTTCTGTGGTACATACCCGTATATGACGATGATAGCTTTTTGGTTCGCCGGACAAGGGACGATATGCTAAACAGCTTCGCTGTTGAAATCTTAGCTGAAAGTCAGTGCTTATTCTTTTCAATCCTGTCTGCTTGCCTCGTTTCGTATTTCGCGCTGTTTATCGCGATGCATTCATAGCAACTAGCCCAGCTAGCGTCACTTCTAGAAGGAAATGGTAGTGGCATGGCCTGCTTATTTCTAGGTACATCCTTCAAGTAATAGACCTGAAAGTTATGGGCAAAATCAAAACAACGGAAAGCTTTCAAATGAGAAAAAGCTCAAATAACTGAAAATTTAGGTTTTCCGGCTCAAAAACAACTCAGGAATGTTTGCTCATAAAGATGAGGCTGCTGCATGTGAATTGGCACGCAATTGCATTCTTCAGTTGCCCATGATAGTTTTAATAGCGAGACTGAAGGCTAACGTGTGGATGGGTTCCCGTTTTCGAAATTGATTACAGTTTCGAGAGCCTCCTTCAGAAATTGAAGGGCGTGTAGAAACCTGACCCTGCTTATACAAAAAAAAAAGAGTTCTACAATAGTGCCATATGTGGACAACACTCATAAGATGATGCAATAAGGTACAGTATGCCTATTGTTTTTTTGTGCGGCACATAAATTGGCTGGGTAATGCCCACGTATTCCGGGGCCACCGTCGAAACCTACGTGTCACGTAAGGCCCTCAGGCCTTACGTCACATGCGCCGTAGCCGTTGCGTACGAAGTCCTACTCATTTATGGTAATGTTTATATAGGACAAACTCGTCGATGTGTCAATGATTGAACACGGAAACAAGTGCGATTTGTTGATAGTAATGCTTCTTTTCATTCACCTATGCACCGTAGGACCTGCATTTGCGAGCGAATGCTGACTAATATTCAAATTCGGGGCAGGAGTGGGGATGCTCTGGCCAGAGAAGTCATGGAAGCACATCACATTCAATACAGGAAAGCGGCACAACACGGAACAAAGGCATAGGCGAGGGAACAAGTACGAGCGAACTTGTTCCATCGTCTCTCTCTTTGTCCCGTGTTGCACCGCTTTCCTATATATATTTAACTATGCACCAACTAGTCAAGCAGCGGGTTTTATTTGGCATATCAGATAGGAAAGAAACAAATTTTATCAGCGATGCATCTGCTGTTATGGAAAGCAGTTTTTACATAGATTGTTACAATCTGTATTTACTGTAGTATGATGCTCTTAATGTACACCATGTGACTGAAATGGCAGCGCACCTGCGCGTACTCGCAGCTTGGTGTATATGTAGAGAAGCATGTCATAATAAAGCTTAGTTGCGAGTAGCGGTTGTCTTGAGTGCCAGAGTTCCCCCTGTGATGAACGCGAAATCCTCTGTATTCAGTATTTTCATAAATTGCATTTAGTGACCATAATATAGAGGGCGCTGAGTCTTGACCGGCAGTTTAGCTAGATTAAGCTAGCGGCAGTTTAATTACCGACAGCAACACTCTCCACGCAGGTCGCAAATATTTGAAAAAAAAAAACGACAATACTACAATATCAGTATAGAAAAAAAAACCTGATCAGATCGCTCGTCGCTAAAAAAGATATTAAAGCTTTGGTAAGTGTTAAGGTAGGACATGTCCGCGGTTCAGATCTCACCTGCAGAAGGTTCCAGATTCAGCCGTCTCTACTGTGTGCGTCGCTCACGAGTATGACGGCCCGCGTACCTTATATACACGTCCATGCTGCGGAATGACAACGACATACGTGAAACGCGCCGGGCCATTTCGCGCAAATACATACAGGAGAAGGAAACGGTGCGTACCAAGGTGACTGGACCATCCCCGTTAGGTAAGCGCTACTACACTGGCGCACGGCTGTTTGCCTGCTGTGTTGGACACTAGATAGGCGGGCAGCACCATCACTGAACTCGCAGTTTTCTATGATGTAGCTTTGATCAGAGTGCTGATCGAAGTTGTGTCCTTCAACGCACGGAAGTCGCATACAAAACAGACACGGAGAAGACATCTGCTAATCCACACTTTCATAGCTTTCTTTGCGAACAGTTACGCGACGCACCCCTCCCGGTTGTTCCTGTTGATAATTCTTTCCGGGGAGGAAAATACACTAACGGGATATTTGCGAAACACGCGGAAAACATTGCTCTTTCGCTGCAAGATGTGCATTCGCGCGAAGGAACAAAAAGAGTAAATATTCAGTCCCCTAACGTTGTGCAAATGGGTGTTGTGCGAAATATTTGCAGGTGCCCTGCCGCTATAATGTGTATTGTCCATGGTGTGCCGTCCTTGATGATACGCCGTGTGAGTGAAACGGCAGTGCACCTGCGCGTACTCACATGACTGTGTAGATATGTGTTTGGGGTCTGCACACGTTTCCCAATACTAAATGTGGCATTTGTGATTCTGCGAAACTTTGCCATCAACCGACATGATTTCGTTAAGCGAGTAGTAGTGAGCGTGACGCTAGCGCACGTAACGTTAGAAGGCAGGCAACAGTCTGATAGCGATGTGATGATGACTGTTTATACATCATCACGGCAAGAACGTTCTCAGAGTTCTAGTATAGTCGTGCAGTACGCTCAGAATAGACAAATAACCTGCTTAAAATGTACAATCCGGTGGAGTTTGGAGCGTCAGATCTTTTGCCGAGCAACACCGAAAAATAGTGAAGGCTTGAATAGTGAAGTCGTGTTGTTTGCAACTAGTGGTAGGAAAAGGAAGTCGCCCATGGATGGAGCATTTTCGATGGAGGCGAGAATGTTTGGTGCCTGTGTACTGAGATTTAGGTGCACGTTGAATAACCCCAGGTGGTCGAAATTTTCGCGGCCCTCCACTACGGAGTCCCTGATAATCATATCGTGGTTTTGGGACGTTAAACCCGAGATATTATTGTTATTACACGAATGGAGTTTTTCATAATGTAATCAATACTTTAGGCACGAGGAAAACACCAAGGACGCAAACCACCTCTCTTTATATTCGTTATTCAATTAGGACTACTGAACAAAAGTTCAGTTCCACAAAATTATAGAAGTGCGCTTTTGGATATGATGCGGATTATAAATACTTTTCAACCAACTTCCTGGCTATTCAGAGTTTTTTTTATGCCGCAAACACTGCATCGGTGCCATTTTAGCATATTGCGGGATGATAATATGATTTACGAGCAGTATAGCGTCTCAGGAATATATATGCAAGCATTTAGTTTTGAACATCCTCAACAATTGTATGCCGTGAATACTGGCGCAAGTGAAGTGGCACGGAACTTTGATAAGGCCAGGAAGAGTAATCAATGTTATTACTAAGTCGCCGGAATTGAGCCTCGGCGCCAGTGCCTTCGGAAGTTTCTAAATCCTTCACAGGACTTTTATAGGCATAATTAAGAGTTTGGCACATGAACCACATGCCGTCTTCGATACATCGCTCATATGCGGCCGTGGTCCATAAAGATAGCATTATGGCCCGCATAACTATTTCGGCAGATCTCACCGTCTGTTCTGACTATTCAACCTAAAAGTAAATATTCGTTATATTTTCGCTGAGTCCTTCACCTTTGTCCATAGTTCCCTATCTCGAACACGAATATGTGGAACACAGCAACGACACTTTCAACTGACTCCGTGGCAGAGACACGATTTCTTTTTTTAAATGCGAAGCGTTTCGTAGCGAACTTCTGCGACTTTGAGCGTATCTATCTATCTATCTATCTATCTATCTATCTATCTATCTATCTATCTATCTATCTATCTATCTATCTATCTATCTATCTATCTATCTATCTATCTATCTATCTATCTATCTATCTATCTATCTATCTATCTATCTATCTATCTATCTATCTATCTATCTATCTATCTATCTATCTATCTATCTATCTATCTATCTATCTATCTATCTATCTATCTATCTATCTATCTATCTATCTATCTATCTATCTATCTATCTATCTATCTATCTATCTATCTATCTATCTATCTATCTATCTAGCCGCCTACAATTTCGTGCTCTCCTGGCTGTTTCGTTAATGGGATGTATACCAAAATTGGTATAACAGAACATGACTTTATGACGAACATAAACGACAGGTCATAACATGAAAATCATGACATGCATGTCATGAACGGCATGATTTACATGCCGTGATGTTGGTGCTGTTGAGGCCATTTCGTTTACTTGATATATACCAAAATAATTAAACCAACATATATATACCCTCAAAATATATATCAACATAACTGACAGGCCCTATTATGCAAATCATGACACTCATCTCATATACAGCATGAATTACATGACATGGTCTCGGGGCGCTCGCGGCCGTTTAATTAGGCGGATATATACCAAAATTTTTACAACGAGACATTCTGTGTGGCGATCATAAATGACAGGTGGTAGCACGAAAATCATGTCATGCATGCCATGTACGCCACGACATACATGCGCCGGTCATGGTGGGCTTGCGGCCGTTTCGCTATCAGGACATGTACGAAATTTGGTATTGCGTGACATGGCCGTATGTAAAACGTAAATCACAGGCGGTCACATGAAAATCATGACACGCATGTCATGTAAGGCATAATTTATATGCCGCGCTCATGGTGCGCCCGCGGCCGTTTCGCTAGCTTGACATACACCAAAATGGTATTGCGTGACGTCACTGTACGACGAACATACATGACCGGTGGCACCATGACAATCGTGAAATGCATGTTGTGTAGGGCATGATTTACATGCCACGTTCATGGAGCGCTCGCGGCCGTTTCGCTAGCTTTGTATACACCAAAATTGGTATCGGGTTGACGTGACTGTATGACGAACATAAATGACAAGTACGTGGTAACATGAAAATCATGACATGCATGTAATGTAGGGCACTATTTACATGGTACGCTCATCGTCTGCTCGCCGCTGTTTCGCTAGCTTACATACACAAACATTGGTATTTCGTGACGAGATTGTATGACGAGCATAAAATGACAGGTGGTAAAATAAAAATCATGACATGCGTGTTCTGTGTCCTCTAGGGCATGACTTACATGACACTCTCTTGGTGCGCTTCCGGCTTGTTTGTTAACTGGATATATACCAAAATTGGTATGGCATGACATGTGTGCGTGACGAACATAATTGACAGGTCTCGCATTGTATATACCAGAATATACGCTTAATTACATAAATGATTGTACATGCATCCATGCGTGACAAACATGTGATATATAGTGTTTTCAGGCGCGTTCGGGTGAATGTGGCATCATCCGGAGTGCTAGAGATTAGCAGGTAAGGTGCAACACTGTTAAGCTTGATAACACGGGTTCACATACCGACCGCGGCACCGCATTTCTGTGATTGCGAAATGCAAGAAAACCCCTGCACGGACTTGTAGGTGCACGTTATAGAACCTCAGGTGGTCAAAATTGATCCGGAGTCCACTACCACTGTGCGTCTCATAATCGTATGTTTTTTTTTTTAAGCACGTGAAACTGCGTTTTGCTCAAGAACAAGACCCGTGTGTGACTTTGCCATTGCCAAGTCCGGCGACTTCGCGCTCTTGTCTGTCGCAGGTTTGATTTCGGCCAAACGTACCAAATTACTGCGGCACTCTGAACCATGGTTACGCCTTCAACTAACATCTAGCCAAGCTCGATATGAACTATCATAAAAAGCCGCGTGTGGTTCGGCGTCGCTCTTACAAATGCGTACTGCTTTCGCATCGGCATGACCAGGGTGTCGGAACGAAATGTTTTCCGTTTCGGTTTTAGTTTCGTTCCATCGCAAGAAGTTCCGTTCCGTTTCTGTTCGGGAACGAAAAAATAAATGTCCCGTAACAGTTCGTAACGTTTTTTTTTGTATGCAAAATTTTGAAGTTAAGGTAATCGTAAGAAAAGACTCGATTTGTAATATAGTTACTGGCTCTCCTCTTAATAAAGTGGGACAGAGGTAAAACACGCTCTTCCCACGCTCTTCAGAGGAGCGGAAGTAAATGCACCACGAATTCCTACCAACTACTACAACCCGGTATACAATTCAAAGTCATGGTATTTATTTTCTCAAAAGCCAATTACGATTTTTTTAGCAACCTCAATGCTTTCTGTCCAGGGAGTGAGCACGATCTCAGAAACAGCACGTCATTGAGTGTACGCCCCGATGTGCGAGACCGGTGTTCTCATAAAAAAATTGCCAGGCCTGCGCGGATTACGCAGCACAGTCACAGCGAAAGCTGGAACAGCGGCCTTTCTATAGCCCGTTGTACACTCTCTTGGGGCAGCTAATACAAGTACACATGCAAGGTACTCACTACGCCATAAATCATCGTAATTTATTCTGAAGTAGCGAAGCACCCACCATGCCATTTTTCGGCATTCTTCTGAGAATCGTGGTACCAGCACGAATCTGTAAGGCATTATTTCACTTTGTGCTGTGACTGATGACGATGAAGAATTATGGCTGAGCCTTTTGTAACGGGTTGGAAGCATTCAAAGACCGACTCGTTGCGCAATTCGCATTGTGTGACGCCAGGTTGTCATTTTACTCTTCTGCCACGCCATATTATATATGTTAACACGATACCTTGCCCGACATGACGCCTGTATAGAGTATTTTTGCGAAAGAGTTACAAGCACCAGCGTGACTCTGTGGTGGCATACTCGACTGCCACGAAGAGGCCGCGGTTTAAAATCCCATCCGATCCTAGACATTTGTTTTAACTTATTTTTTTCCTATTTCACGCGATAGCGGTTACGGACACCGGTGGCGGCGGACAACTATGGCGCCAAAATCGCCTGTTGTGATCTCATAAGAGCTTTCACTGTAACACACTTCAGCGCCGACAATGCCCTCCCCTCGCAGGCCTGCGTGACAGGCCCACTTGCGTTAATATAAACATCTCTGGTTGCCACTGTTTTCGTTTTTCGCGCAATTTCAACATATCTTTGCTTTGGAATTCCTGCCTGAGGTACGCGCTAATAATGTACCTTGAGATATGCCTAATTACTCCCGTTGCATGACCTCAGTTGTTCCATATTGCCAAGTTCTCTCGCTAACCGTAAAACGATTTAAAATGTTTCGATTTCACTCCGGAACAAAATGACAGATAAAGTTTCGGTTACGTTTTCGTTCCGGTCAAAAATATCGTTTTTTTTTTCGTTTTTCGTCTTGGATTTTGTTCCATTCCGACACACTGGGCATGGCAGACAGTACGTCATGCAGCGTTTGTTATTATGGGGAAGCCATGAAACACGTCCTCATATGCTACCTTTCTTTTGATGCCGAAAGGCGTACTTTGAATGCTGCAATAAAGTGAGTGAACGGTAGAATGTTTAGTAAAGAAAAGTCCGGCAGATCATGCGCACTGCGGGAAATCGATGTAATGCGAAGCACCCAGCAAAGAGCTCCATAAATCGCCTTGTTTCTCTTTGAGAAAAATGAAGTCATTCATGTCATGACATGTTGTTCACTATATAGCACAAGTTTGTCACGCATGCATGCATGCGTGTACAATCTTTTATATAATGAAACGTATATTTTTGCATATACAATGCATGGCCTGTTATTTATGATCGTCCCGCACTAATGTCATGCCATACCATGTTGGCGTATATCCAGTAACAAAACGGCCTGAAGCGCACCAAGACAGTGTCATGTAAATCATACCTTACATGACATGCATGTTAATATTTGCGTGTTAAGACCTGTCATATATGTTCCTCATACAGTCGCGTCACGAAGTACCAGTTTTGGTGCATATCAAGCTAGGGAAACGGCCGCAAGCGCATGCCATGCATGAGCGGGCATGTATGTGATGCTTTACACGAAATGCTTGTCATGATGTGCATATCACCACCTGCCAGTAGAGTTCATCATACAGTCGCATCGCGCAGTCCCGATATTTGTGTATGTCAAGCTAGCGAAACAGCCGCGAGCAGACCGTGAGCGTGGCATGTAAATGATGCCTTACACAACATGCATGTTACGATTGTCCGGTTACCACCTCTGATTTATGTTTGTCGCGGATTCCCGTCACTCAATAGCAATTTTGGTGTATATCAAGCTAGCGAAACGGCCGCGAGCACACCATGGGCATGGCATGTAAATAATGCCTTACATGACATGCATGTCTTGATTTTCATGTTACCACCTGTCATTTATGTTCGTCATACAGTCACGTGAAGAAACACCAATTTTGGGGTATACCAAGGTAGCGAACCGGCCGCGAACGCACCATGAGCGTGACGTGATTTATGTTCTTCGTACAGTCATGTCACGCAATACTAAATTTGGTACAGGTCCAGACAGCGAAACGGCCGCAAGCGCATCATGAGCGGGACATGTATGTGATGGCGTACATGACACGCATGCGATGATTTTCATGTTACTACCTGTCATTTATGTTCGCCGCACAGAAATGTCTCGTAGTACCCATTTTCTTCTAATTAAATGGCCCCGAGCGCCCCGAGACCATGTAATGTTGGTCATGCTGTACCTGACATGCTTGTCATGATTTGCACAAAAGGCGCTGACTAACATTGATCTGTGATCGGCGCTGACTAACACTCCTAGGCTTAAATGCGCATATGTACCCTATAAAGTGGACGGGGGGACGACTGCCGCCGTAGCTCAGTGGTAGAGCATCGGACGCGTTATTCGAAGGTCGCATATTAGATCCCTACCGGCGGCAAGTTATCTTTTCGTCCACTTTACTTTGTTTACATTTATATCTCAATTATTACAAACAACATCTCCTATACTTTCCTTGCCATTATTGTCTGTTAGTTCTTATTAACAAAAGGACCTGTCAGTTATGTTTGTCATACACTGTTGTCACGCCATACTAATTTTGGTAATATCAAGTCAACGAAACGGCCGCAAGAGCACCAAGACCAGGCATGTAAGGGATGCTGTTCATGACATGCATGTCACGATTTTATGTTATGACTGTCATTTATGTTCGTCATACAGGCATGTTATGCCATACCAATTTTGCTATACATCCCATTAACGAAACGGCCAGGAGAGCACAAAGCTGTAAGCGACTAGATGAATAGATAGATACGCTCAAAGTCGCAGAAGTTTGACGAATAATTTTGACGAATCCCATGCATTGTGGTAATCGATTTCATGGGAAGCCGTCAGAAAGTACTGCTACGATCGCCCTAACTGTCACTGGCTCACTATGTCATAAGATCACAATGGGCATTCGTAACACTGTCAAACTCTGTGACCATCTGTAATAGTGTGGTGAACGTTTACTTATTTATTCATTTGTTGATGTCCTCAAGGCCAAAGGCATTACAAATATAGTGGTCGTAAACAATGCAATATGTGGAAAAGACACAATACGAGGTACAAGCATCACGTTCCTGGGTTGTACAATTATATCTAATGTGGTAGGTACCTGCAAAGGTTGTAAACACGTAGTACGGAACAAATGAACACATTTTTGCTAGCCTTACTATGCAATGTTAGCTAAGTTTTTAGGAAACAAACGTTATCTTGGACACTGGCCGTCGACTAGAGAATGTGGTTCCAGTCTGTTGATGTGCGGGGGATGAAACAGTCAAAAAACCTATATGTGAAATGAAGTTATTATGCCCACCTTGTGGTCATGCTTCTGGTTGGGAGAGATAAAATATGGATGACATGTTATTTCATCGTGTAGACTGGGGCAGTGGTAAAAAAAGTTATGAAAAATACATCACCGGAAAAATTTCCGACGAGAAGCTAAAGACGGTGACTTAACTAGGTGTGTTATCCACGGTACTGACTCTTGCGTTGTGGTTGTTGTTCATCGGGATGGAACTGGCTAAATTGTTTTATATGAACTCGAGCGCAATAATTAAGTCAGTAGAACTGGGGTCCCATATTGCTGGTGCATATTCAGGTTCACTAAGTGCAATAGGTTTGCATATTTTTGGTTTTAGAGGTAGGGGCGGTGGATAGCCTAAGCTGTAGCACTGTTAATTATGATAATGATAAGGGACGACGAAGTTATAGGGGAAGTTATATGAACGGCGAGGTAGCAATACGACGTGACTTTCTCGAGTATAGTGTTATTTCGGTAACATGTTCCAGGATGAGAGGATGTGCAAGAAACACGTAGAACTTTACAATTAATTAAGTGGCATTCGCGACCAGGTACTCTGATTTCCACGTATGCGCAAACACATTTGTTGCCTCTTTTCCCGTCACTGCTTCTTCGTCTTCTTCTCTACAGTTATTTCTACTTCCGTGTAGGTACTAACACATGTACAACATGGTGAACCTCCATGCATTTCTTATCATTTCTTTTGATCTCTCTTGTTAAGCCG
The DNA here is from genome assembly GCF_013339695.2 of Rhipicephalus sanguineus. NCBI lineage: Eukaryota > Metazoa > Arthropoda > Arachnida > Ixodida > Ixodidae > Rhipicephalus > Rhipicephalus sanguineus. The sequence continues at coordinate 202,757,120 of NC_051177.1, forward strand.
AGCGAAAATTCCAAGAGACTTAGGGGCATTAATGGGCTTAACAGGAGGTTCTGTGCATTTAGTTCCACATTCAATTTTACCGGTTAGTACACAAGTGAAGCAGATTTCATCCACTAGTTAAGATACAGCGAGAGGGAAGCTTCGTCTTAGTAGGACTCGTTGCTGGGCTAGTTGGTGCATTGCATCAAGGAATTGGTTGGTAGTCTAGCCGCTTTTCTGTCTCCTTCACCGTTTCCTGTGTTCGTCTGTTTTCGGCTGGTATAATTCCTTGAAGCTTCGTCTTAATTAAGAAATATGTATTCAGTCAAATAAATGTCAATAAATAGTTACTCAGCGTCGTATGTCTTCAGGCATAGGGACTGATTTGAGCATGGTCCAATTCTTCAGCCATAGAAGCCGTATCCACGTCCAAATCCCCTATAGCCACCGTAGCCGCCATATCTCCGATCGCCGCCAAAGCCTCCGTATCCGCCGTAGCCGAAGCCGCGCCCAAAGCCGCGTCCGAAACCACCATAGTAACCATACTGAGCGGCCGCTAAACTGCAAAGGGCAGCCAAGGCGACGATTGTAGCCAGTAGCGACCTGTTCATCGGGGTGGCGAGTTAGGGGCAAAACCTGTTATAAAATCAGTAGAAACATTACATATTTTGTGAGTAAACTTTCATAAGACAGTTTCATGACGGTTGATTCTCGCACGCTGCAGTCAAAGCTCGTGTTTTAGGCACGCGACTCACACACGCGGCACCGAGTGTGCTGAATGCATGCGCACTGAGAATTCAAGTGCCCAGAAATCCAGAAATTTCTGATACCTCCATTTACATCACAAAAGAACGGTGCGCGGACTGGAACTAATAACACTAGACCATTTCCTTCTCGTTAATGGTCTTTAAGGTGTGTAATAAAGTATGCAGGTGCAAATTCCGCGTTGTCCTCTGAGGAGCGCATAATCAATTATATAATTTCATTTCAAAATCGAAGTAAAGGACGATGGACGAGAAACATGAAACAAACGTGCGCTTTTTATGCGGCGGTTTGATGTCAATAAATAGAAGAAAATTCCTGGGATTATTCACGTACCACAGGATTTTTCTTAATTGAAAAAGCGTTATTTTGTTGATTATGAAGGTTATGATTTGAGATTTCGAACCTATATTAACTGTGAATGTTGCTACCTAGCGTGTGATAGTAAGCTTATAGTATAGTATTGCATTGATTGATAGTATTGATGACAATAAAGGCACCGCTGTTGGACGTGTAATTCACTCGTCACAAGCCTGAATTGATAATCGCCTTTAATATTTGTTTAATATCCTTTCATCTTTTTGAGGGTAAGCGAACAGTAAGATGACGCCGGTTATAAGAACGATACAACACATCGCTCACTCACATATGACAGGAACCACTGCTTTCGTGACCTTGCAGAATTTCTCGTTTAATATCTGACCATTCGCTAAGATATACAAAGCTGGAGTTGCACAAGCCGCTTTGTGCAATCCTAGCGCGTAAAAATCTTAGCATGTATGCACATAATCTTAGTTGACCCGCCGTGGTGATCTAGTGGTTATGGCGCTCGACTGCTGACCCGGAAGTCGTGGGATCTAATTCCGGCCGTGGCGGCCATATTTCGGTGAAGGCGAAATGCCGGAGGTCCTTGTACTTGGATTTATGTGCAGGGTAAAGGACATCCCATGGCGAAAATTTCCGGAGCCCTCCACTACAGCGTCCCTCATAATCGTACCGTGGTTACTTTTAGTTGAATGTGGAAATGATTTCGGTTCATTTGTCTTCGATTTGCTTTTACGTCCGTGCACATAAGCATCTTAGCCACCTAATCATATTTCACAATCGCATGAAGTTTTTGTACCACATTCTGTACTTCAGAAAATTCGTGATTTTCTTCAATGCATTTGGTTTGTGCCACGAAGACATATCCCACACGTATCGCCAGGAGAACGAAAAGTGTGACTGCGAAGATTCATTTGGCTGAACATATGGTGGTACCGTCGTTGACGGGGCTCCGGGGTGCAGAGAATAAAAAAAAAAGTTAAAATGAACCCGTTACAACTGGGTTGTCAGTGCTCATGCGAATTGGTATGCAATCTTCCGAATCACGTACATGTGAAAGTTCGACAATTTTATTATAACTGGTCGCCTATTAAACACACACACACACACACACACACACACACACACACACACACACACACACACACACACACACACACACACACACACACACACACACACACACACACACACACACACACACACACACACACACACACACACACACACACACACACACACACACACACACACACACACACACACACACACACACACACACGTTGACATTGCAGCTTCAGATCGATTCTAACAAGACGCGCTGAACTGTAGAGGACTCATACGGGTGAAATTGGCTGATAGATGTTCAGCGCTTCCTGACCGTGTTAATTTGACGTTCTTACGTGCAGGACAGAGAAGTAATTACTGTAATAGTCCAGTGCGGCGGCGACCATTATTCGACATATTAAACGCCTACAGCGCACTTATATAGGATACGTCGGCGTGGTAGTGAAGCGCACCGTAACCAATGCATGACTTGAGGAGTAAACTGTTGATGTAGCCAACCTCTGTGGCCCGAGAAACAAAGTAGCATTAAAGGCACGAATACAGCAAAACTACGATTCGGCCTAGTTGGAACATATTCATCTTCAAATATTTGCGCAGGCACACGGGGACACAGAAGATACACACACACACGGGCGCAATCTAACAACTGGTTTATTTTTTGAAAAAAACGTTCACTTAACAACCCTCGGAGCTGAGCACTCTGATCACAAAAATTCATTTGAATTGCGCACATCGCGCATCTTATCACATGCTCATTGAACTGCCGACAAGAGCGAAATTTCCTTCTCAAGCAGGGCTGGGAAACCGCTCATGAATTATGCTTCAAATCATTCAAGGCTGGTCAAGAATGGCATCGTCACAAATTGTTTTCCCTCTGCTTTCTTAAAATTTTGTGTTCACACTGCTCATAGTTCGTTTCAGGAACAGGTTGCTCGGCTCCTGGATGCAGGGTACCCGTTTTCCGGGATGTTGGCAGTAGGTATCAGGCTATTAACAAAGTTAAAACAGGGAACGGGACCAGTTTTGGAAACGGGTGGGCAGATTGATTCTAGCTCTAAGGTGGTAGCAATCCCTTATGTACACGGGCTATCGCATAGGATCAAAAAGGTAGCTGGAAGTTCGATGTAAAGGTGGTGTTTTCGGCAAAGGACAAAATCGGAGGAGTATGCAAAAACGTGACGTACTGAGCAGTGTACAAAAGGATTGTAGCATTATATATATAAACACAAGCTCCAGTTTGTTGAATGTGCAAATAATGTGGTGTATACTATACCTCTGACGTGTGGACATGTATACGTGGGGTAGACTGGCACATGCATTAACACGAGGCTAAGGGAGCATATGTCGAGTCTGAAAGGTCGCCCCACTACACATTTAGCACTGCATTGCAATGAGTGCGCATGTTCGCTTTGTTTTGATAACACTACTTTGGAATACAGGCATCGGAACCGAACATCAAGAGAAATAATGGAGGCCTATCACATTGACAGGCTGATAGAAAAGTGTGTTAGTCACCCATCTGTTGCCCTGCTTGAGAAGGAAATTTCGCTCTTGTCGGCAGTTCAATGAGCATGTGATAAGATGCGCGATGTGCGTAATTTAAATGAATTTTTGTGATCAGAGTGCGCAGCTCCGAGGGTTGTTAAGTAAACGTTTTTTCAAAAAATAAACCAGTTGTTAGATTGCGCCCGTGTGTGTGTGTCTCTTCTGTGTCCCCGTGTGCCTGCGCAAATATTTCAAGACGAATACAGCGGCAGGCACAGTAGTCGAAATCCGATATAGGGGTCAAACGCGCCGGATGTTTGCGCACGTTCCGTCGTACAAACCCTGTGTATTCGCTAGTGATCGCGTAGTTTCCTGAATGTTCGCCCCCATTCGCTTCGCTGAGAGCGTCTTGTAAATATAATAGGAGCTGTAAAATGGGATACAAAGCATGAGAAACTTCCAATACAGAGAGGCGGGCCTTACACCGAGCGATCAAATTTGAACTTCGTTAGCCTGTAGGAAACGGTCACCGTGAGAACATAAATAATATGCACATCTGTGTATAAAGAATACACTTCTTTATGCTGCAACTTATGGTCAGTTATAGCGAATAGCATCCTCGCTACAGCGGGTCATGGACTGTTAGGACCACTGGGACCATAGGCGTGCGCAGGGTTCACCATAAGGGGGGGGGGAGGTTCATCGCAGTGCCCCCCCCCCGCACTTAGTCAATGTACGAGGCAGATCTTGTGCCCCCTCCTCTTAGGTTACTTGGAAGGGTGGCCGCCCCCCCCCCCCCCGCCCATGCGCACGCCTATGACTAGGACTACTGGCGACATGGAACACCGTGGTAGCCAGTGCTCCCTTTACGCGAAATATGTGGGATCTCACTCAGGCGCTCATTTCTTGAAACCCTCTGACAACCCTGAGTTGGAAAGGTATTTGTTTAAAGAGAGCATAGGGGAAGGATGTCAGATTGCGGCAACGCTTATTTCGTCCAGAATAAATGGGTCTGCTGGCGACTCACACCAATGCCGCTAAATGCTGCCTTCTGTCTTTTTTATTTCCAAAAGAACCACGTTGATATACAGCAGTAAACGCGGAATAGGAACTGGCTACTAAATTAGACGAGACCAGAAGACTAGACGTAAAGAAACTGATGATTAAGAAGCAGCGAGTGGAAACCATGTGCGCGAAAAAAGACGCAGGCACGTGGGTTACGCATATCCGAACTGCAGGATTCAGGGCAAGATGGAAGCTCGTGATGAAAAATTTGTAAACAGTCTGTGTGCTGGAGCCGACCTTAAATTTTGACAAGCGGAGTTGTGTTCTTCAAGGCTGCAACTACTTTACTTAGCGTTTGTTTGTGTATGCTTCGTACCCTCTACTCCAATGCAAACAAAGCTAGGGGACAGGGCATCTGCCAAGGGGGGCGGGGGGGGGGCAGGGAAGTGGGGGGAAGGAGGGGCCATCGTGCTGAATTGGGCGAGTCAAAAGGAAGGAGGAATAGTCCGTGAAAATTGGCCGCGCTGAAACTCCTGAATGTGATTGTGGATTCGTAGATGAAGACATATATCACCTCCTTCTAGAATGCCCACAGCATGACGTACCAAGACGCCGACTTCAATCATCGTTAATAACATTAGACCGCAGACCACTAAGTTTCAGGAAACTTATGGGCCTGTGGCCAACAAGAGGCTTACAGAAGTGTGCTTTAAAAGCATTGAAAATTTTTCTTGAAGAGAGTGGCATCCTTGGCCATTACTAGCGCATTTAAGCTTTGTTCTGTATTAACGTCAGAGTGTATATTTATGTGTGTCGGCCATTACTAGCACATTTAAGCTTTGTTTTGCATTAACGGCAGAGTGTATACTTATGTGTGTTGAATATTTTTGTCTTGGATATGCTATGCAACAGTTGCTGTTGATTTTTTTATTAACATCACCGTGTGTACACATGTATGTGATTGTTGAATATGTTGCTTTGACTGTTTTGTCTTGACTGCTACGCTAAGTTGTATATTGTATGTACTACGGGTTAATTGTGATTAGAAATTTGGACACTATGTACTTTATGTTTATGGAGCCTATGTACTCCAAGAGCTAAGGAGTAGCCGGCGCCTTATTTGTGCGCCAACATCTCCTTACATCATGTCAATAAAAAATAAAAGAAAGAAAGCGGGAGGAGGAGGTGTAGACGTTTCGCTGAATTAGGGTTGTCAGAAGGGAGAAGCACTTGATAATGATAATTTCACGGGGATAAGCAGCGTTAGCAATTCCTAGGAGAAGGGCTTAATTCTCATTGGTTTTCGTTCTGTAGGTACCATATAGGATAGATTCAAAAGCCCTTTTTGAAACGTTTATGCCTGCTGGCTGAAGTGTATTAAACTTGTGGATAAAGTACGACTCTTTATATTTTCTGTCTCTCGGGGACCGGAAGTTTGACTGAATTATGTAAAGTTTTATATCGTCGAAGTTGTGACCTGCTACTTGAAAATGCTGTGCCACTGCTTTCGGTAATTTATTCGCCGTGTCCGCAAGATGCCCGTTTTTTCTAACATTAACAGGCTGTCCCGTTTAGCCAATGTACCGTTTTTGACAACATGAACATTCGATCATGCAGATAACGTTTGAACTAGTGCAGATAAAACTAGCTTTTATATGATGGACGGAATCACTTTCGGTGGTTTTAACTATAACGTCATCTTGAAGGTGTCTGCAAGTCTTATATCTTGGACGAAAACAAGGTATTATGTTGGCAGTAGAATGAGGGTTTACTTTTGCATGCCCTAACATGGCCCTTAATGTTGCTATTGCGGCGATGCACGACGTTTGATATTTGGGGAAACCCTTTTCTCAGGCGCTCGTTGATTGCTAATATCGGATAATACTTGCCGACGACATTATTTATGTTTGGGAGCACAGTTGAGTTATATTTGGTTATAAATGCTAGCGGCTGGCTGGGCTGTGCCACGGGCGTTCTTCTAGCCAGTGTTGATTTTCGATCTAGTTGACATGCTTCGTTGTAGACCTTGTCTACCGTGTCGTGTGGGTAATTTCTCTCAACTAATGTTTCCTTTACGTTTCTGAAGTGGTGAACGAAGTAACCGTCGTCGCTACAGATTATTCTTATATATCTCGCCTGTCCTACAAATATCCCTTGTTTGCAGTGTCGCGGGTGATGACTAGTGCAATCTAGGTATTGTTCACTATCTGTACACACGCATACACACCGCATATGCACACACGCGCTAACGCAAGCAGTTGCAGCCTTGAGGAAGCCAAGTCCACTTGTCGGAACGTCGGCTCCTGCACTGCCCCTGTTTGCGGATTTTTCATCATGTTCGAATGGTATGTTAGATTACATTCGGTGCAGAGAGTAAAGCGGGAAAGGCCTTTTTTATCCTGTAATCAGGAACCATGACCTCTTTCAGGCCAAAAGCAGGCTCGCGAAGTGCCAGTGGAGCCACAGGTCACGAACCGCCGTTCGCTCTTATCGACGCGAGCACTGGCTGTCGCGAGTGAAACCAACAGATGGGAAGGCAATAATAATGCGGAGTTGTGGGTTCGTATCCCACCGGCGGCAAGTTGTCTTTGCTTCCACTTAAAATGCCTTTTCCTTACAGTCACTACAATTAAATCGAAGTCTATTCTTTCCCCTATTTTCTTACGATGCCTTTGTCTGACAATCCCTACAATTCAATCGAAGTGGATTCTTTCCTCTATTTTCTTTCAGTGCCTTTATCTTACAATTACTACAATTAAATCGAAGTTTATTCTTCCCTCTATTTTCTTACAATGCCTTTATCTTACAATAACAACAAATAAATCGAAGTCTATTCTTTACCCTATTTTATTACGATGTCTTTATCTGACAATCACTACAATTCAATTGAAGTGGATCCTTTCCTCTATTTTCTTTCAATGCCTTTATCTTACAATTCCTACAATTAAATCGAAGTCTATTCTCCCCTCTGTTTTCTTACAGTGCCTTTATCTTGCAAACCCAATAGATAAATCGAAGTTTATTCTTTACCCTATTTTATTACGATGCCTTTATCTGACAATCACTACAATTCAATCGAAGTAAATTCTTTCCTATATTTTCTTACAATGCCTTTTCCTTACAATCGCTTACTTTCCTTGATTTTCGCCATATGCTCGTTTCATAAGGCTGTGCCTAACGAAAACAAGTCTCTCGATCACTTCCTCTTCTGTCGTTGTTTACTTACATGGCATGAGTGTCCTCGTACAATGACACCTTCAACTGCGCAGTGTATGATACATTGATCATGTCATCAGGTGACACACAATTTCCTATCATTTCACTGCAATCCCCTTTACTCACTCGGAATAAGCGGACGCATTTTGGGGGAGACAGGCTCATGAACTTGCTCCGAATGACACCTTGCCTTGCACTGCCCGACATCCAATGTATTATCCTCTCTGCTAGAACATTTTCGCTTATCTTTTCAGGCTGAAAAAAAAAGAAAAAACTTTATCCACATCATGCCATTGAGCTTTCTGCTGTGGGAAGTGTGCCTACATTGGAGTAAAATATGATAATCTAGAGGCCATTCGTCAGCGTTGTGCTAATATACAGCTCGATGTTGGATGTCGGCTTAGAATGTGTATAAGAGAACTAGTTAGTTTCTTGTCACTGTTAATATGACGGGAATTAAAAAAAGGAAACGCTTTCTACAAAAAGAAGCGCTCTCTTGGTAATTTTTGGGATATAACGTCCCAAAACCAGGATATGATTATGAGGGACGCTGTAGTCAAGGGCTCCGGAAATTTCGATCTTAAGCAACACTATTTCACAAATAGCATCATAATCCTTGGATGCACTTACGGAAATGCGCATGTTGTATGCGCTTACAAAACCAAAACCGAAGTCTCCACCAAACGGACTACTTGGCGTAGTAACACATGTGCATAACCTCCGCCCACGTAGCTTTGGCTGTGCTGCAACAGAAAGTTGTCGCCAGCTATATCTATCTATCTATCTATCTATCTATCTATCTATCTATCTATCTATCTATCTATCTATCTATCTATCTATCTATCTATCTATCTATCTATCTATCTATCTATCTATCTATCTATCTATCTATCTATCTATCTATCTATCTATCTATCTATCTATCTATCTATCTATCTATCTATCTATCTATCTGTCTGTCTGTCTGTCTGTCTGTCTGTCTGTCTGTCTGTCTGTCTGTGTCCGTCCGTCCGTCCGCCCGTCTATCTATCTATCTATCTATCTATCTATCTATCTATCTATCTATCTATCTATCTATCTATCTATCTATCTATCTATCTATCTATCTATCTATCTATCTATCTATCTATCTATCTATCTATCTAGCCGCCTACGAATTGGTGCTCTCCTGGCCGTTTTGTTATCGGGATGTATACCAAAATTATCAGGTCATAGCATGAAAATCATGACATGCATGTCATGAACAGCATGACTTACATGCCACGGTGTTGGTGCTCTTGCAGCTACTTCGTTAAATCGATATATACCAAATTGGTATGATGTGACAAGAGTGCATGATGAACATAAGTGGCAGGTCCTAACATGAAAATCGTGAGCATAGGTCGGCAAAAATTTTGGAACTCACTCAGATTCAATCAAGAAATATATTTTGCTGTGAGAGCTCACGCGGACTCAGGTTCACCGAAATTTTCCTCAAACGAACTCACTCGGACTCATACTCACTAAACGTTTTCTCAACCGGACTCACTCGGACTCAAACTCACCAACATTTTGCTCAGCCGGACTCACTCAGACTCAGACTCACGGCTTGACCTGAGCTTGAGTGAGCCTGAGAGAGGCGACTCATGAGTCCGCTGGCATTATGTTAGCTATACCGATCATGGTGTAAATGCTCTTGAATGGCAATATCTCAAATAATGGGTGCTCTACGATACGCCTTTGGTTCTTGTACGTTCAAATAGTAGATTTCAGGGCTTTCAATATACTAAGGACGTTTTTATGAAATGTGCGGCTCACACAACATATTTCTATTATGAAAGTCCCGTGAAAGAGTTGGGAGGTCATAGCACCCCCTCCCCCCCCCCTTACTCACGCCTCTGATCAATAAACATTGAGGTGGTGCATGAACGCTAGTGCGTTGAGGTGTGTGGGAATAGATCCGAGCATAAACGTAAGCCAATATAAGGCTCATAGCAATGCAGATACCTCAGTGGATAGGATAATAGGTCGGCAATTAAAGGTGGAGCTCACTCAGACTCACTCATGAAATATATTTTACGTTTAGGGCTCACTCGGACTCACACTCACCAATATTTTCCTCAACCGGACTCACTCGGACTCAGATTCACGCAAATTTTCTTCAACCGGACTCAGTCGGGCTCACACTCCCAAAATATTACTCACCCGGACTCCCTCAGACTCAGACTCACAGCTCGATCTGAGTCTGAGTGAGTGTGAGGGAGTCGACTTATGAGTGAGTTTGCCGACCTATGATCATGAGACACATGTCATGTACCGCATGATTTACACGACATGGTCCTGGGGAGCTCGCGGCCGGTTAAAATCGGATATATATCAAAATTGGCATTTATTTAATTATTTATTTATTTAATACTGCGGACTCGTGGTCCATGCAGGGTGGGTATTACAAATACAAATACAAAAGAAGTAGCAATGGCAGAACAACAATAAAGGGGGAAGAACGTTATTTTGCAGTCTGATCACATGTATCGGTAAGGCAGTTCCATTCACTAATAGTTCTCGGAAAATACGAAAACTTAAATAGGTCAGTGCGAGCAAAATATGGGACTAAGGCGTTTCGGTGTTGGTGTCGGGTGGGCCTGCTAGTTAGGGGCGTCAAATACGGGGATGGATCTAGAGCTAGTTGTTTGTTCCAAAGTTGATAAAGAAATTCTAATCTAGCGTTTTACCTTCGTGCCTCTAACAAAGGAATGTCATTGGTTTGCATTAAATCTGAGGGTGAGTCCAACGGGGAAAATTTGTTAAATATAAATCTAACAGCCTTTCTTTGAATACGTTCGAGAGAGTTAATATTACGCTTAGTGTAAGGGTCCCATACTATGCACGCGTACTCTAGTCTTGGTCGCACAAGGGCAGTGTAGCAGAGCAGTTTAACATTTGTGGGGTACTTTTAAGTTTATGTTCAAGGAGACATAGTTTGCGAAAGGCACATGAACAAATATTATTAATATGGAGATTCCAAGATAAGTTAGAGGTAAGTGTCACGCCGAGGTACTTGTAGAAGTTTACTTGTTGAAGTGGTGAAGACCACTATGTATAAGTATATGATATTTGATTTTTTTTTACGAGTTACTGGAAGGCAGACACATTTGCTCGGGTTAAGACACATTTCCCATTCATTACACCATTCATATATTGCACAGGCTACTTGCTGTTCAGGTCGTTGTAATCGTCATTGGAAGTGATTTCTTTAAAAAGACACAATCATCTGCAAACAGTCTTATTTCTAAAATAAGGTGGATAACATCAACAAAATCATTGATATACAATAGAAAAAGCACAGGGCCTAACACACTGCCCTGTGGTACGCCAGATGTGACCGGAAGACAGTCTGAATGTTGACCCCCTACATCAAAGTACTGTTTGCGGTTATTTAGATATGCGGAAATCCATGAAGCATATATTTCTGGTATACCTATTGTTCTAAGTTTAAAAATCAGTTTATTATGAGGAACGTTATCGAAAGCTTTACAGAAATCTAAGAAGAGCATATCTATCCTACCGTGTCTATCGAGGGTAAATGCAAGATAATGAAACAACGAGACGAATGAAAGAATGAAACAATTGTGCACGGCGGACCCGGCACGACCATGGCACTCACATCTATGTTCTGCCTTGTGCAGGGCATTTTCGGATTCGCCATATTCACAACAGCTGACCAAATGCGAATCAGCAAACTTTGCATCACCGATGCCGACCAGCGGATGCTAATGCGTCTTCGTCCGGATCCATTATCACTGAATGATATGGCAAGCACGACAGCGTAACCGACTACGCACAGCGCAGGAGGTCGCCTATGAGTAGCTACCGATGCGCAGCGCGGAGCCACTTCATCGGTGGACACCGCTATCAAAGGAGCACCGCAAGCCTTCGACCCTCGTGGGCACGGCGGACCTGGCACGACCATGGCACTCACGTCTCTGTTCTGCCTTGTGCAGGTTAGTTACAGCGTGAGCTCGCTTCGCAGTGATTGTGGTTGTATCGTGGTTCTGCCGTGGCCCCGGCGTTGTCGGAATATAGCATATGAGTGTTTTCTTGCTTGTCGTTTGATCTTATGCGGTGATGTGGAAACAAACCCTGGCCTCACACAGAAGGAACTTTATGAAGAAGTGATAAACGGCCAAACTAAAATTCATGATGAGGTGCTAGAACTGAAGAAACAGTTTATTGAATTCAGAAATATGGTACACGATTTCATTTCAGCACAAAAGGATTCTCAGGAACGCAGTATTCCCGTTCACAGTGAAAAGGTGGAAAATACGTTACAATCACTCGAACGCACTGTAAACTTCCAAAATAAAAAGCTTACCGACCTTGAAGACCGTGGTAGACGTTCAAATTTGATTATTCACGGGATTCCCGAATGCCCTAATGAAACCGATGCAACCCTGAAGGAAAAAGTAGTGAAGGAAATATTTACAGAGAACCTTGGTGTGAAATGTGATTAGGCGACTAGCAAACAAACCGGTAAAAGGCCCATCATCGTGCACGTTCAAAATTTCAATGAAAAAAGAAAGTACTATTAGAAAATGCCAAAAAGCTTAAGGGATCAAAAGTGCCTTTTGATCCCTTAAGCGACATTTCTGTATGACGAACACAAATGACAGGTGGTAACATCAAAATCATGGCATAAATATGATGTGCGGCACGACTTACTTGCCACACTCATGTTGCGCTCGTGACCGGTTCGCTGCCTTGATATCCACCAAGATTGGTATTTTGTGATGTGACAGTATGTCGAACATAAATGACCAGTGGCAACATGAAAATAATGATATGCATGTCATGTGCGCCATGATTTATTTGCCACGCTCATGGTGCAATCGGAGCCGGTTCACTAGCTTGATTTACGGTTGGCATTGCGCGACGTGACTGTATGACGAACATAAATAGCAGATGGTAACAACATGAAAATAACGATATGCGTGTTATGTGTGGCATGATTAAAAATGCCACGCTCACGGGGCACTCGCAGCCGTTCCGCTGGTTTGATATACTCCAAACTGGTATGACGAGACTGTTCTCTATGACGAACATAAATGACACGTGGTGACATGAAAATCGTGACATGCATGACATGTGCGCCATGACTTATTTGGCACGCTTACGGTGCACCCGCAGCAGTTTCGCTAGTTTGATATACACCATCATTGGTATTGCGCGACGTGAGTGTATGACGAACCTAAATGACAGGTGGTAAAATGAAAATCATGACATGCATGTCAGGTAGAGCACTGCACGGGCCCGGGCCGTCGCGAAAGCCCGGGCCGTTCGAAGCGTTTTCCGGCGGGCCCGGGGCCGGTCTCGGGCCCGCTCATTAAAATACCTTAAGTGGGGCCTTCGAGCACACGCGAACGTTATGCCTTGCATGGTCTAAGGCATTGTGTGCCAATTAGCTTGATTGTGTAATTATATTCTACATGGTGATTACGTTTCCGTGACGACGTTAGAATATGAACGATTTATACTTCATCTGCTTTTAGCGGCTGTTCACCATATATAACGTTAACGTTTTTTATCTTGCTGCAACAAATTATTATTCAGGAGCCTCTTTTAAAAATTGTGTAATTAATGTTTCCAACGCGAGTGTAGGAAAGAGCATTAAAGAAAATGTCCTGGGTTTGCTTCTATCCGCTTTTTCATGTTAGTTGTACACTTCTTTTAAATAAATTTTGTTGCTATGTTTTACTTTTACTATACCGTTATTGGAATCACTTGCCATGTGCCATATAGGCAACATTTCATTTATATTCTTTGGTATTACGTGCCAAAACCACGATATGATTACGACGAGGCGCGCCGTAGTGGGATCCGGAATAATTTCGACCACCTGGAGTTTTTTAACGTTCACCTAAAGATAAGAACACGGGTGTTCTTGCATTTCGCCCCCATCAAAATACGGACGCCGCGACCGCGAGAATCGCACCCGCGTCCTAGGACTTAACAGCGAAATAGCTTAACCGCTTAGCTACCACCGCGGGCAAAGCAACATTTCGATGCATGTACACACCGGATTTTCCGTCCGATCGCCCGCTACAAATCGCAAGGCATCAGTAATAAATATGATGAGCAACTGATATCCTCTAGCGGGCCCGGGCCGGGTCCTGGGCTTGGAACCACGGGCCCGGGCTGGGCTCAGGGCTTCATAAAGCGGGCCGCGGGCCGGGCCCGGGCCGAGAAATCGGGCCCGTGCAGTGCTCTAATGTCAGGTACGGTATGGTTTACATCCTACGCTCATGGTCGCGCTCGTGGACCGTTCTTCTAGCTTGATATACACCAACATTGGTGTTGCGCGACGTGACTGTATGACGAATATAAATGACAGGTGATTACATGAAAATCATGACATGCATGTCAGGTACGACATGACACACATGTCACGCTCATGGTGCGCTCGCTGTCGGTTCGCTAGCTTGGTATGTACCAAAATAAGTAAGGCATGACATGAGTGCATGACGAACATAAATGACAGGTCATGCATTGTATGTAACATAATTTACGCTTCACTAGCCTGTTATATATCAGATTGTTTATGCATGCATGCATGAATTGTAGTGCGATTTGTAGTGAACTAGATTCCATGACGTGAATGACTTCATTTGCTTCAACGACAAATAAGGCCATGTATGGAGCTCTTTGCTGGCTGCTTCGGATCACATCGTTTCCTACAGTGTGGGATCTGCCGGATTTTTACAGCGAAAGCTGTTATGAGATCATTTCAGCGGCCGTTTTTGGCGCCGTAGTTGTCCGCCGCCGCCGCCGGTGTCCGTAACCAGTATCGCTCGAAATAAGAAAAAAAAACGAAATAAGAAAAAAATTCCAGGATGGAACGAGGTTCGAACCTGGGCCCTCTGCGTGGGTGCCCAGTATTCAACCTCTGAGCCATGCCGGTGCTTGAAACTGCTTTGCAAAAAGGTCCTATACAGGCTTCATGTCGGGAAGGAACCACGTTAACATATGCAATATAGCGTGGTAGAAGAGCAAAAAAAAGCACCAAGCGTCGCACAACGCAAATTCTGTAACCAGGCGTCACACAATGCGAATTGCGCAACGAGTAGGTTGTTGAATGCTTCCAACCCATTACAAAGGACTCCGCCATAATTCTTCATCGTCATCAGGCACAGCATCAATGAAGTGCGCATAATGCCTTACATGCGTTTAGCAGGTACCACGGCTCTCCGTAGAATGACAAAAAATGGCACAGTGCCTGCTTCCCAACTTCTCAAAAATTACAATTATTTATAGCGCAGTGGGTTCCTCGCAAGTGCACTTGTATTGGTTGCCAAGGAAGCCCATAAGCGCATGATCCATTTCCTTGTGGTCTCAGTAAAGTTCTTCGCCCCCTCCCCACGTCTCTCTCCCACGTCAACGTATGTTATACAGCATGACGGGAGAGGGAAATAGGGACCGGGCGTCACCCAATGCAATTTACATAACTGGTGGGCCGTTTAAAGCTTCCAACTCATTACAAAAAGGCTGAGCCATAATTCTTCATCGTCGTCAGTCGTCTCGTCAAGAAAGAGCACATAATGCCTTACAGACCTGTAGCTGGTGCCTCGCTTCTCCGCCGAATGACGAATAATGGCTTAGTAGGTGCTTCCCATCCTCACAAAAATTGTGATTTATGGCGTAGTGGGTACCTTTCTAGTGTACTTGTATTGTAGCGCCAAGAGAGCTAGCTTACAACAGGCTCCAGAAACGCCGCTCTTCCAGCTTTCGCTGTGACTGTGCTGCGGTTTCAGCGCAGGCCTGGCGTTTTTTACTGAATCTTTATGTGCTTCTTGAGAAAAAATGAAGTTTCAAGTCCCCGTCCTTTCTATCCCCCGCCTTATGCACTGCCCTCTTGAGTACGCGCCTGTACATAACAATGAAGCCTTCGATAGCCGTAGTATGTTGAGCGTCTGAGGGCCTATGATCGCTTCCCAGATGCTTTTTGTGTGGCCTCTAAGCGGGTATGTTGGTCGGAAAGCATGCTTATTTTTCTTTGGATCAGATCATCTTTGGTATGGGTCCTACGGCTGAAAGTAGAAAAGGGATATTTGTGGGAAATTGGCGCATTGGTTGCCAGTAAAGACCTAAAGCCATCATCGTTATCAATCGATGGTACTTCTTGTTTCATTGCTTGACATCATTCTTCTTGCCAGAATAGCCATTTGACAACGACTCTTACTTATCTTCACCAGGCAATGTGAATGAAATTGTGATGTCCTAATGGGCGTCTCCGAAAGCTGCAGTCACTGCGCTCTTTCACAACTTGCTTTCGGTTTTCGGCGTTGAATTAGGCGTATTTTCTCAATCTGTAGAAATTAGCTGCTTTGCCCTTTTAGAAAGCTTGAAACGAGTGTGGATTTTCTGTGTAAATAATTTCTACTCTTCCATTAGGTTTATGCACCCCACGTGTTCTTGTTTAAAGGTTAATTTGGCTGTTTTGTTATTTACTGTTCATATTTGTACGCCGACCCATTTTAAAGTGCGTGCCCATGTGGCCTGAAATTTCGCTAAAAGAGCGCAACAATCTGGATTTCTGATTTTTTATGATCTTCCGGCGCATTTTCTCAAACACTCATTATGTGTACTCTAGGCTTCCTCATTCGTATACCCTGTCCTCTTGCCTGTTCCCTAGAATAGGATGTGCGCATTACCAAGGTTTAAGAAGAGTCGCGCGTTTCGGATAGTTTTTTTAATACTTTTATTACAGGCTTTCTCGTAAAGCTAACTTATTGTAATCATTTTTAGTTGCTTGGTTGGCCACGCAGCATAACATTATAATAAATAAATATGAGCATGTAGGCCCATTCTATGCATTTACTGCGAAAGCGGAATATAAGATGCGTTGTGCATCACAGATGTCTCTTGGTCTGGCTTCTTAAAGTCAGCGACTTTTGGATTATGCGCATGTAACCGGTTTCGCAGTGTACTATTTGTAGGCACCTAACGCGTCACTGAACACAACGAAAATCGCGGAAATTTTGGTTCTTGCATACTCTGATGAGTCGAAATCCACAAAGAAAAACAAAAAAAGAGAAGGGATATTTTTACGAAACAAGGACATCGTATTGCCTACGAGCTGCAAGAGATAATAAGTGGTTAACGTGGCGAAGGCGAGATCGCTTCGCATCAAATGGACGCAGATGATACGCGAGTCCATTTATCTGCTCCCAAAAAGCAGTTATTCTCCTAGTCTAGCTAGAAGACGTGCAACACACGTGATTCGGACACTGTGCGTCGCGGCTCTCATATAGCCGCCTGTCCGTATACTTATGTAATCGAGGGGGATGATAGGCTTCTCGGATGTCGCAGCTGAATGAGTGCGTCGCAGTCGCTATATAAACAGTGCGACGTGTATCAATTTGGAATCTTTCGGCCTACCAGTCGCCCTTGAGGTAAGTTCGTTACGCTTCGACAGCCTGTAGGTTGCTGCCGCGGAAAAGTGTTTTTGTCCATTTAAGTGAGCGCATATTCAATCTGTTCGTGATAATACAAAAGAACATTTTCGACATGTTTGAAAAAAAAAGCAAATTTCATTTATATCTTGCATGCTCAAAAAATTGATGCATAAAAAGTGGTTCTGCTATGATAACTCGTTATTGTAATATGTCTTTAATTAAGAAATATTTTTCAAGTGTTTAAGACCGTGCAAGTCATAGAAATTAGGCGACATCTTCGGGATCGCCTTAGGCACAGAGGCGTACGCATAGGCGTGCAAAAGGTTCCTCTTCAGGGGTGCGAAGGATCATCGCGGCGCCGCCCTCCCTATTAAGTCAATGTATGCGGCAGACTTCGCGCCCCCCTCTTCCTAGGTGACCAAGGGCGCCCTCCCTGCCCCCCCCCCCTCCCTCTGCGCAGGCCTATGGGCGTACGCCATTAGAGATAGCTCAAGTTCATGCATTTCAATGTTCAGATGCATGCAAAACCCAGAGGGGCTTCTAAAGGAAAATCGGTGGACCGACGTGAATCACATATGCAGCGCTCGAACAAACAATTTAATTTCAGGAACATTAAAAGAAGATTTTTCGTTTTGACCTTCGAACTTTTTAGAAAATATCAGATCGTTCGTGGGTTCCGGAACCTTACACGCATGCACCTCTGAAATCGGTAAGCCCGAGTCAATAAATGACGCAGGGTGTCTGTAATAAGAAAAAAAAAAAGAATGTTCATACAAGAATTTGCCGTTTACGTCGAATTTTGGCAGTTCTTGGGAGGTTTCACATACGTTTTAATGCTAAATATTGTGGTGTAAGCGAGTCCAGTGACCCTAACGAAAGGATCAGACAGCGATCTTACCAGTCGGTGATTTCTCCGCGTGCATAGGTGCCCATTTGAAGTGGAATTATTTGGGGCTAACATCAACCCTAAAAACTAAGACATAACTGCTCAAAAGCGCAATGTAACAGACGAAAACCTTTAAAGAAATTCAGGAGCTCTGCAGTGACTGCTCATAAGTAGCTGCTCACTTGACTCCTCGCGAGATAGAAGGCCACTGATGCTGCTGCTGCCGCGACTTATGATGATATGGTTGGGTAGCGTTAAAGCAGCTCTAGAGCTCTCACGCATTCCGCCATTCACATGTCGTGATACCTGCGGTTTCACTACGCGACTGTCGTAAAACTACAGTTACGTAGTAAAGCTACAGATTTTACTTGTGCCTTCGTTCTCCAAACCTGTGGAGGACAATTTCTTTTTTTCATGAGACCTTTTTTCACTTGGCCTTCTTTCGCAGAATAACAGCTTGCCATTATGTGAAAACCTTTTTTTATATCTGGCAAATATTTGCTTGTTAAAACGGTGGCACCTGAAAGAAAACAACCTCCATATTAAAAGCAATTTCTAAAGATGCCTTGAGGTTGCTATTGCGGAGAGAATATAACAGCGGCCCCCATGCAGTGATATCGAGAAATAAGGTTCCCATCAATTTTACAAATCCACAACCTTATTTATTCTCATAGCCATATACACAGTTGGAAAGAAGACACTGTGCTTCGTTTTACGGCATAATCGCCATCTTTTTCTACGCATGTTTGTAGACAGTGCTCCAATTTTAGTAACCCATTGTCGTAGAACTCCGCCGACAACGCGTTGAGGAAGCATTTCACCTCTTTTTTGACTTCATCGTCGCTCTGGAAGCGTTGGCCACTCAGGTTTTCCATTAACTTGGGGAACGCGTGATAATCGCTGCGCGTGAGGTGCGGACTGTACGGTGGGTGGGGCATGACAGTCCACCCAAAGTCCACGGGTGAAGTCCCTTTGGCGAGCACAAAGCGAATGAAGGAATGATTGTCACACTTGGCGGGAGCACCAACCTTGGACACCTGCTGAGCCAGGAGTGGAAGGCGCAGCTAAACGCGGCCGGGAAGCATAGAGAAGGGGGGGGGGGGACAGCCGCGCATGGGGTGTTGAAGAATTTCGCCTCGCACCTTCCCGTGCGGCTGGTGCTCTTTGGGAACCTTATTTCTGGATCGACCCACGTATATTACCGGTTGGCAATCGGCGACACATCGGCGGTAAATGTACATTTCCCGCTAATGGTCATCGCTGAAGCCGGCGAATGTGTCCCCAGGACCTTGTTGACGCGAATAAATTTTGCTCCCGGATAACGACGCAGTTTTTGTCATTCATTCCTTCAAGGCTAAATAGAAGCAGGTTTTGAACATTACGCCTTTCTTCATCCCCCGGACATGCTGCTGTAATGAGCATCTTGACCACATCATGGGTGTGTCCATTGGTTTGTAAAAGTTAGAAATGTGTTCCAATACAGCTGATACCGTGTGGACGACGTTTTATAAGCAACAATTCACTTCTTCCTTATAATTTCATGTGCGTGACACTCTGTGAACAATAAATAAATAAATAAATAAATAAATAAATAAATAATAAATAAATAAATAAATAAATAAATAAATAAATAAATAATGAACCATTATTAAGAAACCAGGCGGCCTATTCCCCCCACCTCTTTCATGATTAAGTGAAGCGCACGATTATAACATTGTCAATGATTTGAAGCGCAGTGTATTCTCGGAGAACAGGGAGGCCTTTTTACCATCGTGAACAACCAAATGAACGAAAGAGTGGACACGGAAACAGAGCAAGCAATACTGACTGTACAGCCAGTTGGCAACGTGCAAGACTCTTACCTGTACTGTCCAGTCAATACTGGAGCTGAGCAACAGGTGCGTTCAAAGCTGTAAAGCATCAGACCTATGATGTTCTTCTGAATGATGGGCAGTATGCTGACCCCCCCCCCCCCCAAAAAATAACCCTTAGGACACCTTCGTACTAGGGGTGCCAAGCCTGAAGGTACAGCGTAGTTGGGAGGCCTTCCTCGTTTCGCTGTGTCTTTCTCTTTCTTTCTTCCTCTCTATCTGTTACTTTCGTTCTCTTCCTCTCTCTTTCTATCTTTTTCTTTTCTTTTCTTTTTTTTCTCCCTCTATATTTCGCGCAGCCTCTTTCTTTGTAGCTCTTTATCTCTCTCTCTCTATTTCGAGCTCTCTGTTTCCTTGTTTTTCTCTCTTTCTTTCTCTTTCTGCCTTGCTCTGTATTTTTTAATCTCTTTTTCGTGTCCTTTTTTCTATTTCTTTCTTCGCTTTGTCTCTATTTCTCCTTCTTTCGCTTTTTTTTCTCCCGCTGTACTCGTCCTCGCCACTCTGAGTTATTGCATGCAACGCCGGACAAATCGACGCAGCGGGAGAGTGCGCCACGGGCGCACGTTTTCGGGAGCGAAGCAGAAGATGAAGAAGAAGACTATGATCAACGTTCGGGATGATGATAGTTTTCGCGTAAGCAGAGCATAAGCAACTACGCTGTTAAAAGTGTACCACGACCCGGGAGTCCCTATAGGCGGCTTCGTTTTTTTCAGTAGCTTGCAGATTAGTTTCCAGGCAGGTGCCTGCGAAATCGATTTCAGGCTCGTGGAAATAGAGAATTCGACGGGAGCAGTTTTACTTTAGTTTTTCATTTTAAATTTCAGCTCGGACATGACGGCCACTAGGAAAGCTGTTGCAGCTCTCATCCTGGCTCTGGTCTCCGCCAGCGCCATGGCCCAGTTTGATGGCTTCGAGGGTGGTTTTCGCTTTGGTGGTGGCCCTGACAGTAGGGAGTACCGCGACTACGACCGTGACTATGGATACGGTGGTGAGCGTGGATTCGGCGGCGACTATGGCTTCAACCGTGGACGGGACTTCGGCTTCGGCGGCGGTTTCGGCAGATATTAAAAAATGCCGAACGGTTCTGAATTTGCCTCTGACGCCACTTGGTTGCTCGGAAAGGAAGGCTGGTAAGAACGAGAGGTCCTCCGTGTATCTCACTGTAACGCGCGAAGACCGAATGAAATGCAGCTAACAATTACAGAAGCAAATAAACCATTCTCAATCGCATCGTCAACATTTTGTACAAATCAAGACTGTTTTAGTCGCTTCACTCAGTACAAAAGCACTTGGCAATCAGCCAATGCGAAAGCCCATGTACAGTGGTGGTCAAAATTTTAGAGACCACGGGAGCGCGTTTCGCCCGCGTTCCCGTGATCTCTAATTTTAATTTCTACCGCCACTGTACACACAGGGTTACGGCCGAACTAATTGGCCTATGAAACGACTTTGAAACACTTTTTGGTCTGCAGACAGAAACATTGATCACAATAGAATTCGACGTGGACAAGGCTGCCAAATGAGGTATGACGTTAAGTTCGCAATTTCCATAGGGATCCATTCTTGCATAGGAGTTTGCCAGTAACCGGATCGCAGATGGAGGCGGGAGAAATATTCCACCCTTGCAAATTATCTAAGCCATCATCTGTACGATGCAACAGATATAAATATACAATTATATAGTATAATATATATAAATATACCTTTAAACGCACTGTAATCACTAACACTGACAGGACGGAGCGTCTCTGCACTATGCGAGCAACGATGACGACACTGTTTTTTGCGTGGCCCCAAGGAAAAGACCCAGTATCGCTGGATGGCAAGTCTGGAATGTGTAAAATTCTTGGTCCAGACGTGTACGTATCTGGGTTGTTGCTTTTTTTTGAGATATTGGGGCCTGCTCTTCGGGAGTATATTTTAGAGCTGAAATAAATCGCTGGTTCCCCACCTCAGTGAAACTCTTTTTTTAAACAGCCGTACAATCACATTTGAAACAATCAGCGCGTGAAAAAAAAAAGAGATTGCTCGCCTTCGAACATCGCTATTCCGAGGATGCCAAACAGGTTGTCGACGATGATGTCATTACAGCGAGCTCGACACCGGACCACTTCGATGATAGAGATAAGAACGCTGAGCAAAGGTCAACAGGCCAGCAAGCCCAACCATACCTGCAGGAAAACCGGAACTTTAAAACTGCGACGATAATACGACAGGGATTACAAACACCAAAGCAGTCATTGCGTCCTACTCTGTCTTAGAAATTAATGCTTCCTAGCATATCTAAATGTAGCAGCCTTTAAAAAAAAAAAAGCTAGCGTAGCTTGCTCTAGTGGCGTAAGGCCACAGAAACAGCGGAGCACATCGGCGGAGCGGAGATGGTCCTGGCCTTTACGAGATTATGCTTGGTTTTGCTAAGTTTTTTGCGAGGGATTACTAAGTCACTCTTAGGTAGTAACTTGCTTTGGCTGTGTTTGCTCTGCACTCACACAGGTGGTCTGATCCAAGTCTAGACAACGTTATCTGTGGTGATTTGCGGATAGCCTAAGCTCTACCGAGCACTTCTATATAATTTAGATTAACTGGTTATTGATTTATCGATTAGTTATTTATTGACTATCATTACAAGGTATTGGTCATGTATTTTGGCTTAGGCGAAGCTCAATCAAGCCTTATTAAAGTGTATTGGTTATTGATTGCTTATCGCTTAGCTATCGACGGGCTATCGATTAGCTACCACATGGTATTGAATTCTAGACTAATCTTAACTAGTCTCAATCATGTTCAGCTAGAATTAGCCAGGTCTAACTAATCTTGACTTTGGCTATGTCTAGCTATGCAAAGCCAGGTCGATTTTTTGCAAACGCCGTACGGACCAACGGCGAGCTCAAAGAGCTGCACTGTTAAAAACAGGGCTCAAAGTATTCTCTTAACGAATGTTCAAACATCCGTGGAGTTCTCACCTCGTGTTCAAAGCTCATCAAATATCCAAACACGCTGGTCACGTATACATTCGGTGCACCGGCATAGAAGCGCGGATTACAGAAAATAGGCTCGTAGTGGGGTGCCCACCGTCAGGCGATCGGCTGTCGGTATCACCGGGTGCACCGAGATGTCTGACTCCTGCAAGAGGACCGACACAGGTCACTGAGGCAAGCGTAAACACTGGCGAGAAGCGTACTTAAAACGCAATGGTGTACAACATTAGGAGAGCGCGCGATCAGCGCCATCGAGTTCCCGTCCCCACCGATAAAAACTTTGGCATAAAAGCTGAAATAGGACTGTCACGCGTATGCTGGTGCCTGGTTCGCTCGTCTGGCTGTGCGAAATGAATCACGGAGGCCCATGGTTTCAAAGAAAAACTCCCATTTCATTCCCAGAAAAAAAATTACAAGACAAACCCACAACAAAAACACGCACACTTGAAGAAACAAAGAAAATGAAATGTCTAAATGTCTCGCGTTTCGACGTCCGCTCCCGCTCGCGTCTCGCTAGTTGTCGCGCTTACGGTTCCGGCGTGACCTCCTGTCCGTTGCGAGTCCCTCTCAAGCTGGATGCCGACACGCCGTATCCATTCTCCACAGTGGCGCAAATATTGAAGGAACCACTGCAGCGGTTGTTCCAGTAGTTCCTCGCCGAGCCAGGTGCTCGGGCGGGATACACAGCAGCCCAGGGTCAGTGGTAGTTCCGAGAACTGCTCGCCAAGGACGGTGCTCGGGCGGGAAACCGCAGCCCAGGACCAGCGGCAATTCCGTGAGCTGCTCGCCGAGACAGGTGCTCGGGCGGTAGCCTGGGGCAAGACCCAGCCAGAACATTCGCAGCTGTCGGCCTCTCGAACGCTGTGTCCCGGCTCTCTCGTTCTCCCTTGCGCGCGCCCCCTTGTTCCAATCTCTCCACTCCCCGCGCGCTCTTTTTCTCTTCTTCCTTT
This sequence comes from Rhipicephalus sanguineus, assembly GCF_013339695.2. Lineage (NCBI taxonomy): Eukaryota > Metazoa > Arthropoda > Arachnida > Ixodida > Ixodidae > Rhipicephalus > Rhipicephalus sanguineus. The sequence goes on from NC_051177.1 coordinate 202,781,072, forward strand.
TTCTCTTTTTACTGCAGCCTTGAAATTATTTGTTCCAAATACTTTCTTCCTCTTCTTCTTTTCTTGACCTTGTCATTCTTGACAAGGACACTATGCGTAATGATTCAATTATTGAGCAGTTTCGTTCCCTTAGGAGTATTCGATATTTGGTGTAATGTCATCCTAATCCAATTTTCTGGAAGGACACGTTAAAAAAGTAAATTATACGACTTCCACTTTTTCTGAGCGTTCCAGGAGAAGCCGATTCGGGATAGCAGCAGGCTAGCGCTTGAATGAATAAATCGTGCTCAAAGCACAGACTAGCTTACAAAGCGACATTGCACGGTGTGTCATACATATGTCGTCAGATAACGCTATTCGTGATTGCGTAAAATGTGAAAGTGCTCTGTGAGTCTAGTTTGCCTAGAAGTGATATTTAAGTTAATAAATAGATTTTTTTCAAAAGCGATTTTAAAATTCTTCACGAGGGAAACCGTGGGGCACTTCTACCACTGATGGCAGCGCGAAACCTATAGCAAGCTCGATGTGACATCCCTTAACCTTCGCCACCCAAGTGCATGTTTACTCCGCAAGAAGACGCCGTCAATCTGTGGAGAACTCCATACTATGCCCCTGCGCGGAGTAACTACCGCAACGACCACGAAGTGCCGCCACGAGTGCTGTTGATGTCGATACGCTCTAACAACTACGTACTCTGAAGGTGTCTGTGGAGCGCGTAGCACCAAGGTTCTGGGGCTGCGAAGCAGCCTGAGTAGTCTAAGTGTGTCAGAAGCCAAGGAGGTTAGAAACCAAGGTGGTTAGAAACCAAGGTGGTTAGAAACGAAGCCTAAGAGTGTCTAGAAACAAAAGTGTCTAAAAACCGAGGAGTGGGTATAGAAACCATCGCCCACAGTTTACTAACCAACACAATTCAAATGAGAAGTAGAAGAATACTCAAAGCGTTTGCGTCCGGCAACGTAACTTTATGGGAGGGTCTTGCCCATTCGTCATATCTCATTGTGCAACGTCTAGTGCGTTAGTGGGGACGCAAGCAGAAATAAGCCACGTGAATGTACGATCACCGCCTCCATTAGGCTTATGCTTGAAATGTACGAAGAAAACTGAGGAGCGAGACTCGTCAGATAGTTTATAATCATGGTGTAGCGCAAAGACGCAAAGGTGTGTGTGTCTGTGTTTTCTGTATTTGCGCTACACCATGATTATTAGGAAGCACTGACTAGCCCAAGAACAAGTCCTTCGTCAGATAGCCTTGCTTAGTAGTCTAATAATTATCAGATTAACCATAATGGCGTTTCGTCTCTTCTTTAAGGACGCAGCATCTGCACCCACAGGTAGTTAAGTTGTTTAGTTTCGACGTGTGAACATCTTGTGAAAGATACGTGTGACGTGTGAAAAATAGACGCCATCAATCCGTATTTTTCGAACATTTTCTAGCCGCTGGAATGGGACGCTCCAAGTTTCCTGTAGGGATAAAGCGCTCGACCGATTTTGGCAAAAACATTAAGCGAGTAACAAAGATCACGGGGACACTGTAGACACGCTGGCACAACCACCTATAACGCTGGATACGCAATTCGCATAGGTGAAGTTTTTATGAGTTACAGATTACGGGGGGGGGGGGGTGGCGGCGGCGGCGGCGGCGGCATTGTTGCGGCACCGGCGAGCGTACAGAAATGCGGCCCTCGTACGTGCACCGGTCATATGGGCATTTGTACGCGCCGTTTCCCAATAACTGATGCTATCTCAATAGTGGGCTTGTCTGCGATCAGCCGTTTGCCATATGAAATGTGATGTTTTATCAAAGTCAATTGTAATGTCTCGTTGTGAATTTTCATCGTTGGCTTTCATTGGTTCACACGTGATCTTTTGTTAAGACTTTCAAAGGGCTCCAACCAAAAATGGGTTTATTTCCCGACGTTTCGGAATCAACTCGATTCCTTCTTCAGGGGGAGTGACAGCGGAAGGGTCGAGGTGCAGCTCTTAACTTCTCTTTCGAACCAGCTGTGGAGAAGGAGGGAAGGCGCGTCTTCTTTGGTGGTGAGGGTGTCGAGGGGGTTGCGGTTGCCGCGGTTGCCGCGGTTGGCGTGGTTGCGTGGGATTGATGGGCTGGGGGCGGCCGGGGACGGTTTTGCTCACTTGCGACTTTGTTTGAATTTGTTTTTCTTGCTGTAGCTAGTCCGTGAATGTATACTGACGGCAGGTTTCCTTTGCATCGGTTTAAGTTGCCTTCGGTGTTTTGAATGAACCATGACTCCAATAACAGCCGTTTTTGTTGGTTAGTTTCTGTTGTTAGGATTTCGGTTTTTTCAAAGTCAATCTTATGGTCGGCATCTTCCGAGTGTTCTGCAAGGGGGTTCCGCTGTCTTGAGAACGTCCTGACGTCGTTTTTGTGCTGTTTAATTCTTTCGGTCAAGTTTTTTGTTTCGCCAATGTATGTGGCCTGGCAGTCGGAACACTTGATTTTGTAGACGACGCCTTGCGCTCTTTCTCTTGGTGGAAGGTCCCTAGGTTTCGGTAGCAGAAGATTTATTGTGTTGGTTGGCTTGTGTGCGACCGTTATGCCTTCCTTCTTTAGGAGTCTGCTTATGGCTTCACTGGTGCCTTTCACGTAGGGCAGAGAGATTCGCTTCTGAGAAGGCGGCGACGCTGGAAGATTCGTTGGAAGTACTTTTCTTTTTTGTCGTCGGATTGCTTTCCGAATGAAATGGGGCGGGTAGCCGTTTTTTTGGAGTTCGTAGAACACGGTGTTTCTTTCTTTCCTTCTGTCTGATTCTAACGTGCAATGCGTTTCCGTTCTTCTCACCAAAGTGTTGACTACTGATTTATGGCTTGCAGGGTGATTTGAATTAAAGTGCAGGTAGCGGCCTGTATGAGTAGGTTTGCGGTAGACTGAGAAACTTAGGGAATCTCCCACTCGCTTCATTAGTAAATCAAGGAATGGAAGGGATCTGTCTTTTTCGCGCTCACAAGTGAATTGAATGTCCGGTTCTATGGAATTTAGATGGCTGAGTAGGTTGGTGAGCTGCGATGTCTTTATAATGCAGAAACAATCGTCCACGTACCTCAAGAACACTTTGGGTTTCTGTGCAAAGGTGCTCAGGGCTCTCTCTTCGATGTTTTCCATGGTGATGTTGGCCACGGTCACGGAGATTGAGGCTCCCATTGGTGCTCCTCTAGTCTGCCTGTAGTATTCGCCTTTAAAGGAAAAATACGTATTTGATAGGCAGAGTTCCAGGAGTCGACAGATTTCGTCCACACTCAAAGGGGTTCTCTCGTTCAGGGCACTGTCGCGTTCTAAGGCATCCCGGGTTACGGTGACTGCCAGATGTATCGGTATGCTGGTGAACAGAGACACCACATCAAGCGATACGAGGCACTCGTCGTTCTCTAGCCGTAGCTTTGATGTCAGTCCGACGAAGTCCTCCGCGTTGCGCACATGAGACGCGGTCTTTCCGGTTAGGGGTGAAATTATCCGGTGCAGGTAGGTGGAGAGTGATCGCATTGGTGAGCGCGAGAAGTCTACTATTGGGCGCAGGGGGACTCCAGATTTGTGAGTTTTCGGGAGGCCGTAGAATGGTGGAGCTGACCCGTTTCTGCATATTAGTTGGAGGTAAAGGTAACGAAAGTTTGGTTTGTCCCGGAATATTTCTGCTAGCGTCTTGTTCAATACTTGTTGTGTTCCTGTGGTGGGATCCTTTTTTAGCTTCTCGTAGGTCTGTTGTTGCGTGTAGCAACAAAAGTATTGCGCTGCTAAGCACGTTGCTGAAGGTGCGACTCCCGGCTAGAGCACTGCACGGGCCGGATTTTACGGCCCGGGCCCGGCCCGGGCCCGCTTTATGAAGGCCGAGCCCAGCCCGGGCCCGTGGTTCCAAGCGCAGGCCCGGCCCGGGCCCGGGCGTACATGACTGAACTCAGCCCGAGCCCGGCCCGGGCCCGTCGTTCCAAGCCTGGGTCCAGCCCGGGCCCTGGCGTACATGACCGAACCCAGCCCGAGCCCGGCCCGGGCCCATTATTCCAAGCCCGGCCCCGGCCCGGGCGTTCATTACTAAACTAATCCAGGGCGCGCTTGTTCATGACCAGACCCGACCCGGGCCCGCTAGAGGATATTAGTTGTTGATGATGAATATTAATGATGCCATGCGCTTTTTAGCGGGCGATCGGACGGAAAATCTGGTTTGTACATGCATCGAAATGTTGCTTTGCCTGCGGTGGTAGCTCAGCGGTTAATCTGTTTCGCTGTTAAGTCCTAGGACGCGGGTGCGATTCCCGCGGCCACGGCTGCTGCAATTTGATCGGGACGAAATGCAAGCACACCCGTCTATATACTTATCTTTAGGTGCACGTTAGAGAACTCAAGGTGGCCGAAACTAATCCGGTGCCACCACGGCGTGCCTCGTAATCATATGGTGGTTTTGGCACGTTATACCAAGGAATATAAATGAAATGTACAGTGTGTGTCAATCTAGAATAAAAGCCCCGCCATGGTGGTCTAGTGGCTATGGCGCTCGGCTGCTGACCCGAAGGTCGCGGGATCGAATCCCGGCCGCGGCGGCTGCATTTTCGATGGAGGCGAAAATGTTTGGGGCCCGTGTACTTAGATTTAGGTGCACGTTAAAGAACCCCAGGTGGTCGAAATTTCCGGAGCCCTCCACTACGGAGTCTCTCATAATCATATCGTGGTTTTGGGACGTTAAACCCCAGATATTATTAATCTAGAATAAAAGACCGAAATGATTATTCCTCCCATGGGAACAAACCGTGATCTGGCAAATTGTTAGTGCTGTTTATATATATATATATATATTGCCACGCTCGAAATAGACAGAGAACGAAGACGATGTGCGCGCAGTCTCGTGAAAAGGGACACTGACCAAAGAAGACGACGTGCATTTGTTTATGTCCTTGCTCTTGGCTGCTGCATAAAAAACACGCCGTCGGTTCTCGGACTCAACGTCTCGGTGGTCTGCTTACGTTGAACCGCGACACTGGTGGAGGTGCTGGACTGCAAGCCTGCCGATGCTCTACACCCCATCTGGGAGCCGTTCATCAAGTTCCGACACGCAGTCACCTGTTACGACACCAGTGCACCGCTTCAGTCGGCGGTTGCTAGGCCTCTCTCCTGAGCTGTGCAGCGCCAGGACGACGAGGAAAGAGTGATCGCTTACGCAAGCAGAACTCTGTCACGCACAGAAGCAAATTACTCGACAACTGAAAAGGAATGCCTCGCCGTGGTGTGGGCAGTTATGAAATTTCGCCCATACTTGTACGACCGCCCATTCAAGGTTATCAGTGACCACCATTCGTTGTGTTGGTTAACAAGTCTGAAAGATCCTTCCGGGCGATTGGCACGCTGGAGCCTTAGACTACAGGAATTTGATATAACGATGGTGTACAAGTCGGGAAAACGACACACGGACGCCGACTGCCTGTCTCGATCACCGATAGAGTCGGCTGCTTCCCTTGAAGAAGAGACGGCATTCCTCGGAATCCTCGACACGTCAACCATCGCAGATCACCAGCATGACGATCCTGAGCTACTTGGCTTGATTAATTATTTAGAAGGACGAAGCCAGAACGCACCCAAAGCCTTTGCAAGAGGACTATCGTCGTTCTGTCTGCGAAACAATGTCCTTTACAAAATGAACTTCTCGTCAGACGGGTCCACCTACCTGCTTGTCGTCCCTAACGCTCTTCGTTCTGAGGTATTGCAGGCGTGCCACAACGAGGTCACAGCTGGACATTTAGGCTACACGCGCACACTGGGCAGAGTTCGGGAGAGGTATTACTGGCCTAGACTCACCGCTGCCGTGAAGCTTCATGTTCGGACCTGCCTCGATTGCCAGCGGCGCAAGTCACCTCCGACTAAACCAGCCGGTTTGTTACACCCTGTCCAGATCCCGCCAACGCCATTTGACCAGATCGGAATGGACCTTTTGGGCCCACTTCCCACCTCTAGTGCTGGTAGCCGCTGGGTTATAGTGGCGACCGACTACCTTACCCGCTATGCCGAGACAAAAGCCATCCAGAGAGGCACAGCAGAGGAGGTGGCCCGATTCTTCATAGAGAACATTGTGCTGAGACACGGTGCGCCGTCGATCGTTATAACAGATCGCGGAACCACATTCACGGCCGCGCTTTTAGATCATGTGTTGGTGCTCAGCGGTACTATTCATCGTAAGTCGACAGCCTACCATCCACAAACCAACGGGTTGACCGAGCGGCTCAACAAAACTCTGGAAGACATGCTTTCAATGTATGTGGACATCGAGCACAAAAATTGGGACGAGATTCTCCCTTACATAACGTTTGCCTACAATACTGCTAAACAAGGAACCACACGGATGACCCCATTCAGCCTTGTTCACGGACGAGAAGTAAGGACCATGTTGGACGCGATGCTGCCACACGAATGCGATAACAACGAAACGAGTGCCGACGCGTTCACTCAACGCGCAGAGGAAGCCAGGCAGCTCGCACGTCTGCGAATATACCAACAGCAAGAGTACGACGCAGGACGCTATAATCTACGTCATACACCTGTAACGTACGAAACCGGGGACAGGGTATGGGTGTGGACGCCTGTACGAAGACGGGGACTATCCGAAAAGTTGCTCAGAAGATACTTCGGACCTTATCGAGTGCTGCGACGACTAAGTGACGTTACCTACGAGGTCGTCCCGGATAGCCCAAACTGTACAAGGCGTCGCCAGCACCGACCTGAACTTGTGCACGTAGTGCGCATTAAACCATACGTCAGCGAGTGACTCTACGAAGCACCGTCGCTTGTACAAAGTGACTTTATGCGCGAATGACTGTCTCAGCTATAGCATCGGGGCGATGCTCTTTAAGGGGAGGCAAATGCCACGCTCGAAATAGACAGAGAACGAAGACGATGTGCGCGCAGTCTCGTGAAAAGGGACACTGACCAAAGAAGACGACGTGCATTTGTTTATGTCCTTGCTCTTGGCTGCTGCATAAAAAACACGCCGTCGGTTCTCGGACTCAACGTCTCGGTGGTCTGCTTACGTTGAACCGCGACAATATATATATATATATATATATATATACGTGATCTGGCGTGTTTATAAGGAAACCCACCACGATGTACTTGTTACTTTGACAAAGTCTGGTCCAGCAGACGAAACGTTAGTGAAAATATGCAGTGCCAATCTATATCTATACTGGTGAAAAAAAATAGCACTTCAACTGTTTTTCTACTTTTATTGCTAAGCTTTACTAAGAGCCAGCTCTTTCCACGTGTCACTTCAGCTTGGCACAGTATACCTTATACCATGCAATGCATAACGTTCGCGTGTGCTCGAAGGCCCGCCTTACCGAGTCCGCCCCGGCCCGCAGCCTCAAGCCCGGGCCCGGCCCAGGTCCGCGGCTTGAAGCCCGGGCCCGCACTTTCACGCCCGAGCCCAGCCCGGGCCCGCCGAAAAACGCTTCGGACGGCCCGGCCCGGCCCGCGGGCCGGTCCGGGCCCGGGATTTCGGGCCGGCCCGGGCCCGTGCAGTGCTCTACTCCCGGCATGGAAGAAAGAAAGAGGGAAGAGGGAGCATTGCGCGATGCAACAGAAAGAAAGAAAAGTTCGGCACGCAAAGTCCAAGCTTCGCTTGCGCCCACTTTCCCGATACGGGAAGGGCTACTAAATTTTTGCTATCTGTACTCCTCGTCCTTTCTTCATATACACTTTTTCTCAGACCAGGCTTGTTCGTAATAAATGCTATCATTCACGTGTTATATGTATAAACAAATACATTCTGAAACCACTGAAATGTTCGCATGTGTCGTTAATGGCCCCTTTTCTGGCACCCATATTCTTTTTGTCCTTTTGTTGTCGTAAAACAGAACTGCATGTGTCACAAGATGAATTATCACAAGTTTCGTTGACACTATTGTAAAGCTGTATATTCAACAGATTCATTGTATAAATTTCGTGTCGACGTACATCTCTGTCATACATGCACCAACACGGGCTTCTCAAAGGTCTCTCAACTATTAGTCAGTTAATAGAACTAGTGCACCACTTCGCCCAAACTATAAATGCTCGTGGTCAAAGAGACAGAAGCTAAGATTTCTCTAAAGCTTTCGATAAGGTGTCAAATCCTAAATTACTTCAGAAAATAGCGGTCATTTTTAATAACACCTCCATAACTCAGTGGTTTAGTTCGTACCTTCATGGGCGCCATCAGTTCTTCCGTTTGGGGGGTTCAGAGTCGAACATGCTCTCTGTCCTCTCAAGAGTTCCTTAGGGCAGGGTCTTGGGGCCTGTCTTGTTTGTTAATTTTCATAAGCCAGCTACCTCGCGATCTTACAGTACCATTAAGGCTATATGCAAATGACTGCATATTATATGAGAAAGCACAAACTTCTCAAGCCAAGCTGAACTGAGTTCTCATCTACAAAAAATGAAAGATTAGTATGATAACTGGCCAATGGAATTAAATATAAATCAGACAGCGTACATGTGCGTTTCCCGAAAAACAAATGTCGACAACTTTCAGTTCTCTATTGGCAACCATATCCTAATCAATGTCAAAGAATTTAGGTGTCTCGGTTGGACAATTACGGATGATCTATACTGGGATGCTCCTCTCGATAATGTATGTTCTAAAGCCAATAAGGCTCCCTGGGCGCAGAGGCGAAATATAACATATGCTGCTGCTGATGTTAAATGTTTAGCGTACAAAACATTGGTTCGGCCAATTTTGGGTAGCAAAAATAGTATGGCATTTATGAACTCAATTAAAAAAAAACTGGACAGAGTGCAAAGGCTTGCTTCGAGGTTTATTTTTAACAACTACCGCCACTGCCATTAACATTCTCAATTGCGTAAGCGTGCAGAGCTTTCCTCGCTAGGTGAGAAGCTTTTATGAACGATTGAAGTTCCTCTACCACACCAGCAGATAAAACTTAATCACGCCCAATACTTTGAAATTAAGCATCACGGAACTTTTCGACATCGTCACAGCATGTTTGCACATCCGCCGTTTTCCCGGAATAAATGCTTGTTTAGTTTTCGTCCTAGAGTCATTACAAAACAGAATTCGTTGCCCGATGATATTGTAACCTTGCCTGTTTTAGACCTGGCAATAATAATGAACTCCTAAAATCATGACCATATTTAGTTATCTGATTTTTCTTGCACGTGTTCTAATTTTGTGTGCATGTGCTTCTTCCGTTATTGTATTTTACCTTTTTCAACTATGTCCCAATGACGGCTATATTAGTTATATTATTATTGTTGCTATATTAGTGTTATGTTAGTATTTCATAGATCACCTAGAGTGTTATTTATCCTACATTACTGTATTTTCAATAAAAAGTATTTCTGCACATGCATGGAGTGCAGGATAATATTGCAATGTACCTTCCACTCCTGTAATAGTCTTACAACAGCGTTGACAGTATAAATGAATGAATGAATGAATGAATGAATGAATGAATGAATGAATGAATGAATGGATGAATCTCGTGTTACAGAGCATGAATTTGTCTTTTTAAGTTTTGTAGCTTCGGCAGCTCTATCTCTGCTGTGCGTGTGTACAAGCGTGAGGTGGTGCTAGGGGCTTACTAATGCGATTCATGTCGTAAAGTTTCACCTCAGCACCACGTCAATCATGTATTCATGTATTTCAAGTAAACGCAGCGTCGTTATCATAATGTGTAGCCTTTTGAGGTACAATTACCAAAGCATCGCTTAATCATATGACCATGTCATCTCACCAATTTGTAAAAAACCAACAAATTTAATTCGTGAAGTACATAGTTTACACAGTGCGAAGCGTGCATACTACAATGAGAATGTAGTCGGCAGTAGCAGAACTCACATTTAGCTCAAGCATACCGAGTGCACCACCCCATTCCCCGGTAGGACGTCGACCGACCCATATCTCCTCGTCCGTCGTCTGAAGCTGCATTCTGCAGAGAGAAGAGCGCGAAGCCATTAACGTACGCGCGTCGTTACTCCCTACTTTAGACAAAGAGAGAGAAGGCATGATCGAAAAAAACCTGACAGAGAACAGAAGAAGCCGAGCAAATTCTTATGTTCCTTTCGCTGCATGATGAAAAATTATTCATAACCTCCTGTTAATGTTCGCGACAGCTGTTCTGTAGCTAGCAGTTCGCTAAAGACGGTTCTCTATCTCTTGTCAAATCAAGTTACCTACGCAGCACTCCTGCATTTGCATGGTAAATAGTACATTGTAAAAGTATTTAAGCTCATTGAATTCCGACTTCCTCGTGTTCATTCAACATTTCTGCACACTGCACAGGGCGAAATGAAAACAGATTGCAGGGAAGGCAATATCAACCAACATATTATGACAGTACTTCATACGACTGGGGAAAAAAGAAGAAATAAAAAGACGCGGTCAACAGAGAAGACACACCCAGCGCAAACTTTCAACTAAATTTCATTGTGCCACGGAATCTGTTTATATACTGACGGAGTATACATTAATCGCGCGTTTACATGAGAGAGGGAGAAGGAATATAGGAATGGTCGGGAGGTTAACTAGATTACGTCCAGTTTGCTACATGGTTGTGTATTGACGCAATATAGGCTGCACATTGGTGCAGATTGAGTAAAAGAACAGTTCAGAGTTGGAAGATGCCGTTGCCAAGAAGACAAGTTCTTTGTCAGTGAGAGCCAGTGGAGGTAAACTAACGCACTTATCACCCACTTTTGGAAACGCCTCCGCCTCAATGACTTCGCCAATCAGCGGCGGGCTGTCACGAGATACAATTGTACAAAGGCTAAATGATGATAGACATCCACACTCTCGATAATGAATCGCGAAGGAATCACCGGTGCCATTCCTTGTATTAATGTGGTGTTCCCACAGCCGGTCATTGATGCACCGCGCGGATCGTCCAATGCATCGCTTCCCTCACGAAAGTGGGAGGCTGTCGAGCACATTTGAGCACACTCAACGAACCTGTTTCGGTGCCGCTTAGTGCACTTCCCGGGCGCGACGGCACTTGGACCTGTCAGTTTGCATAGCTTCCCGAGCTTGTTGGGAGCAGAAAACACAATCTTACGCTTGTTTTCTGGGCTATCTTCAAGTTATGGGATTTCCCGTGCATGTAGGGCACAACACTTACTTTGGGGCGCTTGCCGGAGCAACATCAGCAACTGGCTATTGCGCAGAGGGTTGGACTTCTCTTAAAATTCTTTCCGCGTGCGCGACAGACACCAGCACTAGTGTGGGATATCCTATGAATTGAAGATAGCCCAGAAAGAAAAGTAAAGGTTCCGTTTTTTTGCTCCCCAACAAGCTCGGCAAGCTGTGCAAGCGGTGCTATGGGCGTTGCCTTAAATGACCTTGCTACGTGAACGCCACAGTAACGCAAGAAATGGCACCGATGGTTTCTTGACAATTCATTGTCGAGATTGTGGCCGTCTAGCTCCATTTAATCTTTGCACGACTGTATCGCGTGACATGACGCAGCTGATTCGCGAAGCCACTGAGGCTGAGGCGACTGCAAAACTGGGTGATAAAGGCTTTGGTTCACCTTCACCGGTTCCCACCGACAAAGAACCTGTCATCTCCGCGGCGGCATCTTCCAACCCTTAACTGTTGTATTACTGAGTCTACACGCATGTGCAGCCTATATTGCGCCGATATGCAACCATGTACACGCATGCGTAATACATGCTGTGTCAGCATATAAACAGATTCAGAGCAAAATAAAATTTAGTTGAAACTTTGTGCTCGGCGTGTCTTTCTCTCGGTTATCCGTGTCATTTTTATTTCTCTTTCTTCTTTTTTTTGCGCCGTCGTGCTGAAGTAATGCGTCGCCCACTTGCCCAAAATGCTGCTCTCACTATTGTGACAGAACTCCTCAATTCGAGTCCAGTGGCAGCTACTTGTTGGAGTTTAGTGAATGCGAATACAAATATATGTGTATACTCACTAATATGCAAAATGTCATTGTCCACTGAATGTGTGTACTCCATTTATCCCAGATTAATATTTGTTAGTAAGTTCTCTCATAATTCTTACTTGGCGGCCACCCATGAGTGTAGATTTCTATGCTAATAGAATTGTACGTTACGGAAGAACCAACTTGATGAGAAATGCTTATGTAGACTTATGTACCACGCCAAGCCGTCAAATACTACACCCTAAGAAAAAAAGAGTATGCGTGACTCTTTTCGGAGAGTTCTGACTTGCCACGTATAGGACTCTCTTTAAATAGTCACGGTGACTCTCTTGGTGGGTCAGGATCGGCTCGCTCTAGGAGAGTCCCCCTGATCCTCTGGGAAGAGTGCAAAGACTCTCATCGGGAGGATTACGTTACCACTTATAGGGAGTCAGACGACTCTTGCCGGTAACGGTCCTAGGGGGGTCAAGGGACCCACACCGAAGCATCAAGCGACTCCACAAGTATTTTAAGCTACTGATTTGATCCTTGATGTACTTTTGCGCTACTACTGTTGAAAATAGTGGAGTATTCATTTTAAGCAAGTCCAATAATACTTGCCATTCTGCCCAGCGACTGTAAAAAAAGAATAGTTCAGGTTTAGCATTATTTTAATAAAACTCGTCAAAACAACTCATATTTTCCAGCAACGTTATATAGAAAGCGCGAAAAGATGCTCCGTGATTTCCAATTAAGAAGTTTGGGTATTCCTCATTTACATGCTTCTATTAGTATAGCCAACTAAAATGTGTGACTGTGATATGCACAGTGTCATATGGTGCTAAATGAACAGCAGAAATCGCCATCATGTTTCCATATTTATTCCTTGTGATTAAGAATAAATCAAAAAGTGGTGACGGCTTGAGGCATCAGACTTGTGGCTTGCCAGGATGTCGCTCCTGTCCAGCGTGAGCACCATGAAAAACGGTATCTGAAAAGCAGAACGTGATATTATGATGAGAAAATGAAATTGCAGTAAAGGTTTGCAAAACCTACACAATAAGTGGTTCACACAGACATAATAAAGGCTAATAACAAAACAACAAACACATCCTCCGGCAGCCAGGGGCATGCCACGAGCGTTTATTGACCGCATGTTTTACAACCGTAACCCATCCTTAAATACTCAGATAAACAGATGCGAGTACTAGGGCCCGAACGACACCCAGCGCGTGCGTACGCCGTCTACGTCGAGATCAGACATGTCAAATGCTAGAATTAGCGCACATAACTCCCACAATCACGTACACTCACTCGATTCTGTTATAGCGCCCAATGTCATCGCAGTGTATGCAAACCACGAAAACAGCAAACAGAAACGAGGGAAGAGAGTGTACGCCGGCGGCCGCAAGAACGTGCGCCGTCGAAAGTCTAGAGCTTTTTCACTTTACCGGCGAGGCGTGTCCAACTTGAATGACTACCGCGTACATTCTGGAAGCCACCGTAATATATCTGCACCTCAAACTACCGTCTTTAAGCCAACAAAAACCATTAAATATAGTGCGTCTGAGCGTCCTGTACACAGGCTTTTTTTTCACGTTCCCACGCGTGGAAGCACGCTGCACACTCAAGGTCGATGGAAATGTTATTATGAAGTAGACTGAAGTGCACCTCAAAACGGCATCTTGCACCTTCAGTAGTGCTGCAGACATGACGTGCGATCAGCAAGAAATCACCCTCATTATTGTTTCCATCGCTCACTTTATGGGAGCTTGTACAGCAACGCGCATAACGGTGGCAACTCGTTAACTGACAGCTTTAGTAGGGCATCCGCAACAGCCCCGCGGATACAGGCTACTGTTGGAAATGGCTGGCAGGTTCCGCAGAGCTGCTGCAGACGCCCAGCTAAAGCTGTATAATTAGTACCTACGAAAGCAGTACACTCACCGCTAACTGGCGCCCGTTGTCGGTGTCCGCAGCTCCATGAATATTCCGCCCTCCAAGCGTCACTTCGTGCACGGCTCGAGCCGGCGTCAACACCACCGAAGACGCGCAACCTACGCAACCACGCAACGCATTGCAATAGACCAGGAGACTGAGATGACTGAGAGAGGAGAGCGGCGCGCCACCCCGGCGCCAACCCCGCCTACGTTGCCGAGCAAGGCGCCACAACGGCGCCAAAGGGCGAGCGTGCGATATGTATGGCACATACGGCGGCTCTTCCGTATACCGAAGCCAATCGAAACGCGCTTCAGGAGGGTCCAGTGACTCCTTCCCAAATGCGAACTCTTTTTCTCTGCCTGTACCTTCCAAAAGGGGTCAGATGGACACCCGAAGAGAGTCACGGTTCCATGACCCTCTTTTGACTCTCTTTTTTCTTAGAGTGTACTTCGCCATTGATCACTGAGACACCCAGTAGATGTTTCATCTTTAAAGAAAATTGTTGAAGCAATATGGCCTCCTATTAAACGACTGACATAACTTCCTGATATGGAGTAGCCGAGGCAATATGGACCTCAACCTCTCCACAGCAAAAAAGTTAGAACAGAACAGAACAGACTGACCTCGCAACATCAGAAAGTCCATTAAGTGGATAAACAATGCGCTTATGAATTGTGCCTTAAAATGGCATGTTGCGAAATTCTAATATGAGTATATGCTCACAAAAAAAACAAAGCGGAGACACGTATATCCGCTAAAAGAAGAATGGCGTGTCGAAAAACTGGCTTTGAACGTTAGAATTAGAAAAAAAACAGGCACCATTTTCTTTTGGAAGAATTAGCGAGAGACACACATAGACATGTGGGCAGGAGTGAGTATTTGCCACTCATTTACCTTAAATAAAACACAACTTTCGACATATGCCTATGGAGTAGACAGTGCCTGTAAGGCACTCGTCCCTGGCTTTATCCATTGTGCTCGTGGGCTCTCTTCGACGCCAATCATTTACAAATTAAGAGTGGGAAGTTGCTTCTAGTATCTGTGGCGTACCAAGGAGGAGGGAGGGGAGCAAGCCTCCCCCACACGTCGACACATATATATATATATATATATATATAATATATATAATATATATATATATATATAATATATATATATATATATATTATATATATATAGAGATAGAGAGAGAGAGAGAGAGAGAGAGAGCATTCATTTCACTCAAATTTAATGTGATTTTCATATACAGCGATAAATAGTATTACAAGCAACACTTTTTATACATTACCTACACAACTTTATGCATTACTACAATTATGTCAATGGCGGCCTTCCCAGTATAGTATACATTTGTATCGTTCAGAGAAACTTCGTTAACGTCTACAAACCGCTCACTAATAATTGCGTTTTTTAATGTAGGTAGCAGTGAATGTACCTTTCCTTTTCCGTAATCAGTACTGCACTTTCTTGCACTTATTCAGGTTTCCGCGTATCTTATAATTTTGACTTGTTTGCTCCTAGTCGAAACAATGTTTCTAGCGCATTGTTATTATTACTATTATTATATTACTAGCGCATTGTTGTTATTGCTATTATTATGTTAACTTGTCAACCACAAGTTGTTTTTAAGTAAGAATTTGTGGTATTAGGGCGTAGTACATTCTTTAAACTCATCGTATTTGTATTTGCAACATTGCTTGGAGGGCCCTCCAGCCCCTCCGAATAAATACGCCTAGGCAAATGGTGTAAGCACAGATCTTTTTTGAAAAAATATAGGTGATTATTCCGTTAAACTACCCCGCATTGTTTCCTTCCGCATTGGTCGTTAGCTGCTTGTGAGTGGCCGAAATTTTCTGGGTCATGCACACAGCACCTGCTCGTAACGCGATTCAACAAATGACCCCAAAATGATCCACCGCGTAATGACCACTGATGCACGACTACATAAAAAATATTAGAATACACTACTCATAATAGCCATATTTTTTGTCATTGGTTCATCACGGTGCATCAAAAATTTTCGGTGCGCCATAAGATTGCGTGCTTACGAGACATCACAAATCTGTGAAATCTGGCGGCGCTAAAATGACGTGTGCACACTGAAATGCGAATTACTATGTTCAGCAATGCCTAAACATTTGTTGGAATAGCCGGACAGCGTCTCATTCTGAACGTAATTCAAGAAGGCTTCCCGCCGATCACATTGGCAGTGGCTACTTATAGCAGCTGGCGAGATAGATTCTTATGAGTTTAATAAATATGTTCAGTTGTAGTATAACGATGTTGAGCTGTTTGTGCGCGTATTAAACTCTGTGAACTCATCCTTGATGAGAGAGAGGAAGGGACGAAGAGAAATAAACAGGGCTGCGCGTGTGTGCTTCTCTGCCGTCCGTGAGTTGTATTTTGCCCCGTACAAGTCAATTGGAGATGACTCAAGACCAACTAGCCCGGCTGTCAATCCAGTCTCCTTAGTCCAGAACACCGTGGACCTTGACCATTTACCTGGTCCGGTAGATCAAGTTGCGGGACAAGCATTCCTCGTCCTGTTCCAAGTCGCCGCGATCGCTGCGAGCTACCTTGTGATCAGCAAAGCGAAGCAGATTAATCGAAAACTAAAGCAGAAACCTTCTTTAGCTTCCCCAATGCGGCCCAAGAAAAACACTCAACACTTCTGCACACTCATCGACTGATAGCAAATTAGATATAGAGAAACCGTGATGCTATTCTTTTCGATAAAAGAAAATAATTTCCTGAAACAAGAAGAGAGTTTACTAGGTACATAAAACGTTTACTGGTTCCTGTTCGTACTTGCGCCGTCGATTATCTAAATTCCAGGCCAGGCAGAGCAGAATAAAATCGTGACAGAGTGCTCTGACGTTATAGAGCCCCTACTCACTGCTTGCATTCCTTGCAATGCTGTAGCGTAAAGCGCGAAAGCGTCGCATAGGCGGCCTGCAGCGCAGAGAGCCTAATACAGTTGGTGGTCATGATACACGGAAGGCAATTTCCACCAGTAGAAGCGCAGGATAAATTTCATTTCATAATTAATG
>NC_051177.1:202798033-202817779 GCF_013339695.2 Rhipicephalus sanguineus
TGTGATCTTGAAACTACCTCATCAAGCGGCCAAGAAAGACAGTCATTTTACTGAAATTAGGTCAACAAATATAAATATGGTTTTCGCTCATGTTCCGTTCGAGCATGAACGAAAACCATGACGTGTATTTACGTTTTAGACAGCTTTATCATGTATGCTGAATGAATTCCGCAGTAACGTACTGCTGAAACATGTCGCACATGCAGCCCGTGATGCAACGGAACACGCTTTTCAATTTGCCATAGGTCTCAAATACTGAGCACATATGCAGTAAAAAATGAACTTACCTTCAAAAATGACAGAAGCCCGTGGTTTACAGTATCCGCAAATCCACAGAAAACTAATCGCACATCACGCCCGTCCCTCGAGCATAGAAGAAAGGAAGTTGCGAGAGCGTCCCGCGCGCAAGCTGATGAGTGAAGTTTTTCCGCAGAGAATCTTACGGGACTCTAACCGTCAGTCAGCGTAACAGTCGCTCCACACAGACATACTTGCATTCGGGTCCACAAGTTTAACACGCAGCGAAGTATAGTTTCTTCACAGCTGCGTTTATAGCTTCCACGAACCACGACACAAGCACGAAATATAGCAATAGAGTGTATGACCGGTGAGCTCGACCGCCCATGCGAAATCGACGAGTTAACTGACATTGCAGAAGCAACGGCCGCGCGGATGGATACAGTCAGCGCTAAGGCCTTCGTGCGGAAGTTAGACGGTTATCGCTGCGAGTAAATTACAGTAAATTACGTAAAGTTTACTGGTTAACGAACTTTGAAGTCTTCACTATTGCTGATGCAATGTAGACACCATACGCCTTTATCCTTTTGCGCGTTACTTTCTTTATCGCAATGAGAGATGGCGTGCACAGGCTCGAGTTCAAATTTCAATTCGCGGTGGTTCATGCATGCCCATGCATGCATGGGCCAAGTGGCGCGCAGTCCGCTGCTGGGCGACAAAACGTCTTATAAAGTGCATCTTCTAGACGTCACGAACAAGACGTTTTTAAAACGTCGAAATTGGTTTAGGATCGAACAAACGTCTTGAAATATACGTTCCACACCAAAATGGTCTCGAAAAATGCCTTTTCTAGACGTTATCAAAAACGGATATAATACGGATTTTCTGTGACGTTTTTAAAACGTCGAAATTGGTTTAGAATCAAACAAACGTCTTGAAATATACATTGCAGACCAAAATGGTCTTAAAAAATGCGTTTTCAAGACGTTATCAAAAACGGATATAATACGGATTTTCTGTGACGTTCTTAAAACGTCGAAATTGGTTTAGAATCGAACAAACGTCGTGAAATATACGTTTCAGACCAAAATGGTCTTAAAAAATGCGTTTTCTAGACGTTATCAAAAACGAATATAATACGGATTTTCTGTGACGTTTTTTAAAACATCGAAATTGGTTTAGAATCCGTTTTATCCCATTTATCCCTAAAAAACGTTTTCTAGACCATGTGTGCTACCTGGGTAGGGCCTACGTAGTTCTTAATCGGTAAACATCAAGTAGATTCATTGTCTTCCGAGGGAGACTTAGCATATACCAAGTGCCAGGAGGTCTATGGAAGGGCACGCTGTATAGCCAACGCCCTACACTTTCCTTCATTTTGAAAGCTGCCCTTGAGACGCGCACTAAAAAGTGGCCCATTTCTGTACCCACTGGCGATGTGGAACGCCGAGCAAACATCTAAGCAAACAATGCGTCGAACGCCACCGCGTGGCAGGAGACGCTGAAGGGTCACTCCACGCGCCGCAGCTTTAAAGGGGTACTGACACCTTTTTTCGAAGGCGATTTTACTCTGCCATACAAAAAGTCGAAGAGCGTTGGGTTACAGCGCGCTGATCAAACACGGACAACCGCAGCAGTTGTTAGTTCGCGCTCGTCCTGTGTATACCTGTGCGTTGTTTTCGAGTGTCCTTCCTTGTGTTTGAGCAGCGCGCTGCAAGTGTCGAGCTGTGACCGTTGTTAGTTCGCAGTCGTCCTGCGTTTGTTCTTTTCGTCAGTCCTTTGCGCTCGAGCGGCGCGTTGCAAGTATCGAGCTGCTTGCCGTTCTTCGTGTGACATTCTAATTTGTTGCTATCGCATTCATTGCTTAGCCGTTGCGGCGAAACTGACTTTTTTGTAGTGCAGAGAGCAACCTTATTTTGCAGAGACTCCAGTTAGTGTTAAAGGTAAGCCTAATGTGAATTCCAAATTAAGGACTCATATTCAATTTTAGAGCGTAGTAAAGTGGCGTTCCTGTATGACAGCGTGCAAATGACACTAGCGGCGAAGTGCACTTAAGTTGCCCTGTGTGACAAATTGGAAGCTATGTGAGCTGGAAGCTTCTCTAACAGTCGTGTCTATATATGAATGTTCCATAATTCCATGGTAGGTCAGTTGACAAATGAATGAACACACACATTCTTTATTGTGTATAGAGCTAGGCTCTTTGGGCGTTGTTCAATATGTAACCATGCACATAAGACGTACGGAGTTACCTTTAGTCCCGAATGAGGTGTAGCTTTTCTTTTATTAACGTTAATTTGCGTAATAATAATTGTTGGGGTTTAACGTCCCAAAACCACGGTATGATTATGAGAGACGCCGTAGTGGAGGGCTCCGGAAATTTGTCGAAGATTTACTGCATTATGAAGAGGGTTGCCAGTTTTGGCTACTTTGCGCCAGTCTGGTTCCCTTTTTGGGCCAGTGGCGGCAGAAAAATTGCCTTGGCTACTTTTTTACTATTTCCATGTTCCGTCGACTTGAGCCAAATTATTTGATCTTTTGACGTCGCAGCTTCTGGCGTTCACATGGTGTCAAAACAGGGCGGCCAAGGCGTGCTTCGAACTCCTAAAGTTAATTTGGCGCTTGCACTACACGAAAGAAAATACTTTTGCATAGATCGCTGAGACTCAGGGGAAAACTATTGCATAGGGCCTCACTTTGCAGAATTCCTATTGCTGAACGCGACATTAAACTGTAATTGGAAGTGAAGAAGACAATCGAAAGCACTAATCGACATTCGAGGCCAAATATCCGACGAACTTTCAGTATCATTTCTCAGTATTAGGTGCTGACAGCGACTCGGGAATATCAACTGCTCGGACTTCGTCATCACGCGAGAAACGATCGCGAAAGTGGCTATAATTTGTTTAAACCGCAGCAACTGATTTTGAGCATACTCTGTTTTATTGTCGCTACAAGGCTGTTGCTTCTAGTCTTTTGAAGAAAAATCGCGCAAGACGTCTGCATCTGTGCATCAGGGGTCACGCGTCTACACGTACGAGCCAGGCTTCAGCGAGCGGCTACACTGACGTCAAACTACCTTCAAGGATGGGGACTGGAGCTGTCGTCTGAGAAATGCTCACTGGTTGCGTTTACGCGCAAGGTAATGACCCGATACATCATCAAAATCAATTGTCCTGGAGCCCCCACATCGCCTACATGAAAAAGAAACTCACCACGATCACCCACGTCCTAAGGTTTCTTGCGGGAAAATCGTGGGGTGCATCACGAGCGATGCTTCAAATGTGTACTGTACTTTTCTTCGGCTTGATGCGATACAGCTTAACTGTGCTGGGCAGGACCCGAAGAACAAAGGTACGCGCCCTCCAGTCGATTCAAGCTCAAGCACCCAGAATATGCCTTGTCCTTCCGAGATGCGCGTCCTCAGCAGCGACTGTCGTCATCGCTCATGATCACCCAACCATAACATACACTTGCGTCGATGCTTTAAGAAAGCATAAAAGACATGCCGCGCGGATTCCATCACACCACCTCGCCTCACTTGCAATTTCTAGGCCACACTCTGCGTTCAGCGGTATTATATTGCTTCGCATCGAACAGTTATTACCGCGAACTTTACGCACGCATCAAGACCGCCGTTACCGTTGTGGTGTCTACATCTACTAGAAGCCCTGATATCTATTCCAGGAATACAAAAGAAAAAAACAGTCGTCATATTGTCACGTAGGCAACAACGATGCAATGTTCGTTCAGAAAATGAGGTTTATTGGAGCGAACTTGCGCTCCGCAGTCAACTCAAAGGAAAAACGAACGCGGCGAAGAAATAGCCAACAAAATGGCAACGTACGCAGGCGAGCGTCGGCGGGAAGAGCGCGCCGCGGCGTTTCTGCTGCGAGCCTTTTGTGTCTCGGCGTTATTCCTTTTTGATGCCATCGAATTACAGCGATAAGCGAAGCACTCGCCCTATCAAATCAAGATACCCTGGGTGCGCTACAAAAGAGAGGGCGAGAGTGAAACACGGGCTTCGCTTCGAACACAGATAAGAACTCCGGCTGCCAGACCGCTGGCAACTTAATAAGCAAAAGAACAAACCAGAAGGCGCTGCTCGCGGCAATATTTGGCCCCACAACAAACCACACTACTGTTCCTGCATGAAAAACACAGTGGACGCCTTCACATTTACACAGACGGTCCAGTTTCTTCTGCAAGCTCAGCAGGGGCAGTGGTCATACCCGAGAAATCCGTCACCGTAAAATTCAAGACATCGTATTTGACAACATCGATGGCTGCAGAACTTACCGCCATCCGTACATAACATGAATAGTTAGTCGCCTACATAAGACTGCTTCATCACCGCGCTATAGATAAGCAGCACAACATAACCTATCAGTGGATACCGCACCATTGCGGTATCTACGGAAATGACCGTGCTGATGAAGCCGCCCGATATACTCATGATTCTTTCCATTGTGCAGCTATCAAGAACGGACGCTGCTGTATAAAGCTTCGTTCACTTGCACATGTATTCACACTTGCGCTGTGGAAGTCGACGAAATTTACTAACGCCTGTCTTCACAACTTGGACCCGAATGTACAGCTCCATCTTCCGTCGGGAATAACTAGAGCTGAGGAGACGCTCCTATGCCGCCTGTGGCTCGGGGTGGCCTTCACGAATGCTTATTCATTTCGAATCGGAATGGCCAGCATCCCAACATGTGATAACTGTAGCTGCGAGGAGGCAATCGCCCATTTTCTCTTCGAGTGTCCTCGCTTCAGTGCACCAAGAAAAGAACTGTCAGAAGTGTTACTTGACAATCACCCGTTGTCGGAGGAAAAGGTAGGACACTGGCCAAAACCGTCCTCAGCACGGAAAGATTTGATAGCATTGTTGCGCTTCTTGAGACTAGTCTCAGAGACAGACTTTAAGCAGTGTCGTTTATCGTATTATTGTTCTTTTGTTCTGTAACATCTATTTTCTATTATCTTTTATTCCCCTTTACCCAGCACAGGGTAGCCAGCCGGTATGAGAACTGGCTAACCTACCTGTCCTTCCGTTGTTTTCTCTTCCTCCTCCTCCTCATGCGAGACGTCTCAACAGAGTGTCATTTCTGCAACATTGCAAGCAGCTTCGTCATCCTGGACGAAATAATTGCTAAAGTGAACAGTTTATGCTTCAATCTCAGCAATTGTGATTTTGAAGGTTTCTTGTTGTACTTAATTACGTTTCCACCGAAAGGCTCTTGCATTTAGTCATTTAAGTTAAAATGAAGCAGTTGTCTTCACACACGCGTGGCTACTACATGGCTAGTTTTTCCAGTTCCTTGGCTACTTTTCACCTTTCAACCTGGCAACCCTGATTATGAAAGCGATGCCTAGAAACACCGTTCCGCACTGTAGGCTTACGTCTAACTCCTCCAAATTTACCATAACCCTGCAGGTGCATTG
This sequence comes from Rhipicephalus sanguineus, assembly GCF_013339695.2. Classification (NCBI taxonomy): domain Eukaryota; kingdom Metazoa; phylum Arthropoda; class Arachnida; order Ixodida; family Ixodidae; genus Rhipicephalus; species Rhipicephalus sanguineus. Next base: position 202,803,716 of record NC_051177.1, read on the forward strand.
ACCCTTGGGCATAGCGACGGATAGTATATGTGCGGCTTTATAGCATAGTCAACAAAATTCACTCTAATTACGGAATTACCCCCTCCTTTTTTATTTTTTCAGTAAGTATATTAAACAAAAAATTACACCATCTCCCGCTAAAGGGAACCATGTGTGGATGCGAAGAAGAGTCAGCCCTGACATTGACACTGGCGGCGGCGTTGACGCTGGCGCTCATCGCGGCGTTGCGCAGGAGAGAATGAGGCGTGCGCGCTCCGTCATTTTATACCGCGGAACTATCGTGCCGCCCGCAGCGGAGTATGCAGCTGTCGCACCACCTGTCGTGCGCGCCGCTCCGTAGAGTAGAGGATTCCTAGAGGAGAGGGAGAGGGGGAAGGGACGAGCGCGCCGCTCCGTAGAGGATTGCTAGAGGAGAGAGAGGGGTAGCGTAGGAGAGGAGGGAGGGGGAGGGGACGCGCATGCGCAGTGGGCGTGGACGCCGCGGGATGGACGCGGGAAGAGGTACGGACAAAGCCCCCGCCATAAGCTGCTTCGCATCTAAAAATCTTTTTTTTTGTATACTCTAAATATTTTATGGTTTTGACCCAATTGTTGCCCAATAGACCGATCTCACCGCGAGTTGCACTACGCCACCGCTGCCGCAGTGCATGCCGGTACATAGAGTACTCGGTACGTTCAGCTGCGTTCAGCTAGTGCAACGGCGAGCTGCACTGATCAGTTTTAGCGGCCGTATTTCGACGAATCGCGATAGTTGGGTTCACGTGCTGTGTGCTGGGATGCTACAATAGAAGCCTGAAGCAAAAGGACTCGGATTTTATGCATTTTCAAAGGACGTCAAGCTCCGACAGGAATGTGTGCGACCTGCAGTCAACGAAGTCGGACAGAGTGGCAACTACTGCGCACTTTCAACGTGTTGTTCAACGTGTTTGTGAACTCCGTGTGTATAAGGCGTGGTAGTTTAGCAGTGCCCTATTGCATCATAACTAGCTTTCTGCACGACCGATGGGCCGATCAGCGACAGCAAAACTTCATGCAATGTGTGCTCGATCCCTTTGACTGGGCGATCGTCGCGAGCAGTGGCAGATTGGATACAACGTGTTTTCCGGGCAAAACAGAGGTCGCTTAAGTATACAGCGATGCCTAAACCGACCTCTCATCAAGAGCGATGACGACTTTCAAGTGTAATGTTTGAACGAGACCTGTGACACAAACCAAGCTTGTAACTGCATACTGTGCGTTTACAGCTCGCGCCATGGAGTGCATGGTGAAAACTCGGCCGTGCCAGCATCGCAGCCAACGACGCCAGGGGCGTAGCCAAGGGGGGGGTTGGGGGGGTTCAAACCCCCCCCGAAATTTTTCAGTTTTGCTTGTGTATATATGCACGCACACATACAAACGCACGCACGAACATCCATAATGTATGGTTGAACCCCCCCCGAAAAAAATTTCTGGCTACGCCCCTGAACGACGCCGCCGGGCTTTCCCCATTCCTTTCAATATGCGATATTATCGCGAACGCAACGTAAAGCGGCAACAGCGGTACCAAAGCTTAGCTTCTTATATGAGCTTGGGTGGCTCTTAACGTACCGTACGTTAAGTTTCGAAGCGGTAGGCTATTCGCAATGCCCATAGACTGTCGCGCCACCTAGCGGAATCGAGGAGCGTCCTCTCGAGGAGGGTTAGTAGACGACAAAATGGCGGCACTATGCAGTCGCTCCCTTGTTCGGCTGTGCTAGCCTCAGTGTTAACGCGTTGGCAAGAAAGGAACACTACGACTTTCGATGTTCCCTGCGTCAGTGAACAAACCGGGCCCTGCGTGACACGAGAAATCTGATTCGTTCTTGCGAGACGCGAAGTTTTCGTGAAAATACGTGGCAACTCGCGCTTTCAATGCTAGCCCACAGTGTACACATACTATCAGCTTCGCGAGGCTTTCTGTAGCCATGTAGGTAAGATAAATGTTATCGTCTGACATATTCAGTTGAAGCTCAACCTGTTTTACTTGCATATATAATTGGTCAGTGTTTCTTGTAGTGCATGAGTCCCATAACACTGTACGCGGGAGGGAGGTCGCGCGGGCTCGCGATGTGCTCATGTATAACTGAGCGATCTCAAGTTGGCAATACATTAAAATAGGGCCTCTATCCTTTGTCAGCAAAGCGCTGTTACGAATCGTGCGAGCGACGTTTCAATCATTCGAGGACGCGTCTGCTCGACGCCTTTCGTGGAGCGAACGCTTTCCATCCACGCCGTCCTTCGCCAGTGTGTTGGGTTTCATAGCCACCGCTGCGCCGCTTGTTTTTGTACGTTTGTTGATAGGTGGCAGCACACTGCAAGCGATTTGCTTGTTGACCGGTCTGAGAGCAAAACGTTCTCCGCACCCAGACGTCTCTAATTGTAAACGTGGTGACGCGGAGTGGTCGAAGTCGTTCGGCGGAGGAAATTCTTCAGATTGCTTTCAGCAGTGATAATGAAAGAAACCATCTTGACGACGAGGATTTTTCACTGGACGTAGAAGACTGTGAAAGCACCGAGAGTGATAGCGACGATGAACCACCAGCTGCTAACTCACGACGAGCGAGTTGCACTTCACGTCCCCTCGTGCGTTAATTCTTTCACGCTCGTAACTCGTAAGTCATTTTGATTGTATTTAATGTATAGTATCCTTGAGCGAGATCAAAATAAAAGCATAATTCCTCTTGTGCATTGCATGTATCACAATTATTGTGGATATTATGGAGCGCCGCATGCCGCCATCACGCTCGAGCTCGACCAGCGAAGCGAAATGGTTAGAGCGATGGAACGTGCAGTCACGGCCACAATCCCCGCCTCTCGGCGAACTTCTTCGACGTTGGGAAAAGCACACGTGTGCATTCTTTTCGATATTCATGTTTCGATCGTGCTGATCGAACCTGCAACATGCGAGTGAAGTACACACGGCTAGAGTCTCAGCATGCTGTGACACAAACGCTACTGAATGGCATATGTTAAATGCTTGTGTTCCGTTGAAGACTTAACTCCGCATTTCCGACTGCGCAAGTAATGACGAAGGGGTATTATCGCAGAACACTTTGATGTTTGCAAGCCATCATCACGCGCAGCAGCGATGGCGCTACTCGCTGGCGGCCTACTACTGCGGCAAATCCGTCAGGCAGGCTCGGTACGTACTACCTCGGAGTGCGCTTCAGCTCATACGTCAATTCTAGTTCATACAGGTTTATGTAGCAAGCACAGGATTTCGCAAAGCATCGTTATGCACGGTAACGGAGCTGAAATATAACCTTTCACTTCGCAGCAAATAATTAGGTGGCGAATACTTAGCACTTTCCATGGTTTGGGAAAGTATTTTAGTCTCATATCCATTTCAGCGCAGCTCATGACTTCATCCGGTGAAAGTAGCATGGTCCGTACGTCCGCGCGTCCTATATCTGTTCTTATGCTAACAAACGGGTTGACCCTCCTCCTGGCGCCATCTTGAAAAGCACGGCGCGCCACCTATAGTTCGTGCGCATTGCGAATAGTGACGATATCGGCGCCCAGCCATACGCTGAATCCGCCGCCGGTGGCCGGAACGGACTACTGCTCATACGCCACATTGTGTGTGACACCAAAACTGGCTTATCCATCTCTTGTGCAGTAGGGAATATTTTGCCGCTCACAAGATTTCCGTGACGTTAAACTTTTGCAAACGGCATGCGGCCGTCGCCGTCCCGCGGACATACTTCTAACCTGCTTCACGGTTGTTCTTTCATATTCGTTCACGTTTAACGCATCACTGTGATTGAAGTCCTACGTTGATAACACAGTGTACATGGAAAGTGTTGCTTCGACAAAAAAGATGCGCGAAAAGCGTTTTTTTTTTTTTGTTCCGTCAGTTTTCTTTTTTTCCGTCTTTAGTCGCGAAGAGCTCTAGTTTGGGCAAGTTATTTTCCGCATACTGTAGCTTGTATCGCTCGCGTGCTCACGTTCACTAAATAAGATTTTTGCTCTCATGACAACAGGAACGTGATTTCTCGTTTCTCAAGCGCATCAACACGCCGAGACACCCTGGCCACATGTAAGCAATGTCGACTGCTTTTTAGATGCGAAGTATCTTAAGGCGGAGCTCAATCCGGTGGTGGTGGTGGTGGTGGTGGTGGTGGTGTGCGTTCTGACCACCCTTACTGCGCATGCGCATACCCTCTCCACACACCTCATCTCCCCTCTCCACACCTCCTCTCCACTTTCCCTCTCCCCTTCCCCTCTCCACTTTCCCTCTCCCCTTCTCCCCTCCCCCTTTCCACTCTTCCTCTGAAACGCGGGCTAGACATGCCGAAATTCTCCCCTGCTCAACGCCGCGATGAGCTCGAGCGCATGCGCGTCCCCTCCCCTTCTCTCTCCTCTCCTACGCTGCCCCCCTCTCGCCCGCCTGTAGGCCGCGTTCTCCGCTCGCCCTGTGAGAATTAACGGCCAGGCTAGATGGAAGATACGACGCGCGTAGCGTCCCTCTTCGCGTTCCACGACGCGAGGTCGGTAGCATGCCCAACGAACGCCAACGGAACGCGATCGTGCAAGTGCTCCGGCTTCGCATCGCCTCATGGTCCCCTTTAGCGGGAGATGGTGTAATTTTTTTCTTAACGCTAGGATAGCAGTGTAACCTGAAATAACATAGCAAGCATTGGAGGTCCGCACACAATTTTCCACTGCGTTCAGTCATCTTATATGCCGCAGAGTCGTGCCAAACGCCAATATGCCTGAAGCACGCAGCAAGCAGCCGCACCAGCAGCGCTAAGAGTACTCCAACTAAAGGTCCATTCGTTTCACCTGCACTTCGTGAACCGGTTCACGGTGGCGCTGCACTCCGGCATTCGTTTCACGAGTTCAACATGGCGGCGTCGGCACCGCGGCATTCGTTTCGAAGAAGTGCAGCCGTCGTGCAAGACCAGTTCACGAATTCCCTGCATTTACTCATGAGGTAGCAACGTTTCTATAAACGTTGTGAGGTAGTGCCGAGTCCGTGCAGCACAAGATGGCTGTAGCCGCAGCAGACGACGCAGCCGACTGCATTCGTGGCTATTTTAACGGCGCCCAACGAATACTTCAGTGAATGTTTTCCGGTAGTTTGAAATGCCAGGCAGCGTAAGCGGCGGCCACTTTTACGAATCACAACCTCCACAATTCGCGAGACAGCCGACCGTAGCAGAGGGCTTGCACGACATCTGCACTCTCGTATTCGTTTCGGCATCTCGTTGCTCCTGCACTTTCTGAAACGTTCCCTGTACGACGACGGCACTCTGACGTCACCACCATGAACCAGTTCAGATAGTGCAGGGTGAATCGAATGGACCTTAAGATGGCGGCAGTGCCGCTGTCGGAAACTCGCGCATGCGCAGATCATCTGGTGAGATCGGTCTATTCCCGAGAGGTGGTGTGAGCTTACGCTTTAAAGTGTCTATGTTCAGCAACATGACCAGTTGCCGCAGCCTCACAGCATAGTTGAGCGCAATACAGTCAGCACCCAGCGCATTTGTACTGGTCATTTAGATGGGGACCCGCGGACGTACGCTATTCAGTGGACGGGGCACTTCGCATGCTGTTAGGTTTTACGACAGTAGAAATTTACAACGGAGAACTCGGGGCAATAACGCCATAAATGTGTCCGATTTATTAAGTGTAATTTAAGGAAGGCAAAAGAACAGCCTGCAATTAGACCGTTATTCATAACTCTCCAGGGCAAAAATCCATTTGTGCATACGATAACGTAAACAGGAATCTTCTCCTCTGTGATCCTAATGTGCAGGTCGCGTACAAAGTAAATATTATAGTACAAAATGAAACACGTACGCTGCAGTTAAGATGCGCTGCAAAGCGTCCTTTACCACAGCTAGCGATGTTCCGTGCGCGTTAATAAGGTCGGAAGCTGCTCACAGGTCATCCGTAGACGCCGCAGCTATTATGATCTAATGTTCGGGTACAGCAGCAGCGACAACAATGCCCTTGAAGCGCATCGATAACAAATACAATTACAAAACTATAGACCTATGAAATTAAAGTGGCGCTTGAGAAACGTTCGTGTCGAGGTTCCAACTCTTCGAAGCCCGACCGATGGCGGCCACAAAAACAAATGTTCGAACGACAGACGCTAATGCCATGCCGGTTGGTCCGCAAAGCTACAATGTCTTTCGAAAACTTAGTGCGACGTTGTCACACAGGCAGTGGAAGCGAGGGGACGCCGCGGTCAAAGGAGACACGGCGTTCCAAGGTGGGGGGGGGGGGCTGTATACTTGGCTACAAGAGCGACTGCTTGACCAGCTGCAGCGGCAAGTAGACGACGTCGTCGTTTCCCAATGGGTAGCTGGTGTTTGAGAAGTCGTGGAGCGCCGTGGCGACAGTGTTCATCGGGATGAACGTGCACACCACGGCCACCAGCTTGGACGCCGCGCCGAGGATGAGCTGCACAAGTTGGCACAAACATGACATCACACATCGATGGCAGCAGAATACTCGAAGGAGGACGCAGGGACGGCGTCAGGGCTTTTTTTTTGGGGGGGGGGGTGGGGGGGGGGAGGGGGTATGGAGGGTGAGAACCTATGCGTTGTGTTTCGACTAGAGGTGTGCGCCGCCGCGCCGCCGCCGCCGCCTGTTTTTGGTCACACCGCTCGCGCCGCCGCTGAAGTCTCAAGAGAGATCACGCCGCCGCCGCCGCCGCGCAATAATTGCGGCGCGCCGCCGTTTGTCTTTTAATTCGACTGGGGAATCTGGAAATAAAAAATATCGCCCGCATCTTCCCACGGGGGGAACTCGAGTAAATGCGTCGCAGAGTGTTAAATGCGTCGCAGAGTGGCTAACAACAGAACGTTCGGTTCCGCCGCTGTGCGATTTTTCTGTTGTTAGCGGCGTTTCTGGTGTCTTGACTACTATCCTGTGTCTGTGTTTGCACGCCCTGTTTTTATAAAGGGCCCCTAACAGCCTATAAAAATACAACAAAAAAAAAGCAAAAAAGTTGGGGGACTCTTAAGCTTCGCCTTTAAAAGTTGAACGTGATAGAGTTACTGTATATGCTACCTTTAGGTAGCAGAGTTGCGCATCTGTCTTCCAACGCCGCTAGCAACCATGCATTGCGGAGAAGCTGCCGCTTGGGCCAATTTTCTTATTTCTTGACGCCGCCGCTGCAGCGAACTGAATTAACACTAGCCATCGATAGCCAATGTTTATCGCCGGTGTTCGACATGCCAGACAGGTTAATCGGCGACACGGTAGGCATGTCGCTTGCAAAAACGAAGTCCGACTTCACCGCATAGCTGTGGTTGCTAGCCGGACCTATGCGCAACTCTGCTATCTAAAGGTAGCATATACAGTGATTCTAGAACGTGATAGCGAAATCCGGCCCCTAGTGCGCACTTTAACCACTAAGTGCATACTTACTTCTCACAATGCCTCGCAGATGGCAGTACATTATCTAGCGTTTGCTGTTTGCTTGATCAACGCCTCCTCTAGAAAGCAGACGTTGGCTTGATATGTTTTCCGCTAGATGGACATAGTTGTCCATTTTTAGAGCTGTTTGAAAGTTCGTGTGTGTTTTTAGCGGCGATGGCTGCCCTATCCCGGCCTTTTTCGTCGCGCAAGAAACGTAGTTTGATGGCCTCGCCAATGCACCTACAAATCGCCGAATGGGCTCATTTTTGTCGTGACACCTGCTGAACAAAATGCGTTAAGGATCCTTCCACTACATGGCTTTTATGTAGTGTTTCTTTTTTTCGAAGCAGCTGCAAGTAACATTATGGCTTTGTAGCAGTGTTGTCTGTGTAATGTGTTTGTACCTAAGCCAGGTAATAAAGAAAAAAAAAACATTATGGCTTTGTCGTAGGACATCTGCTTGCCACGCAAACGGCCTGGGTTCGATCCTCAATGCGACTGAAGGTTTTTATTGTTTATTTTATTTGCATCTTTCTCGATTTTTCGCTCACGGACGATTTTTCGCTCACAAGCGTCGGTAGCGACGCCGACACCGTCGCCGACACCGGAATTTCTGCGACACGAGCTCTCTAACGCTTTCGCGTTAAAACAACGAGCGCATTATTCTCTCTTGGCGCTTCTTGTCTTTTGGTGCACTTCGTGATGCCGGAACAGTGATTCAACATCATCAGGGTACATACTCTCGACTGGTCCATTTACGAGAAATAACAGTTGCGAATTGTCTCACACACTGCTTTGCTATGCAGCCACCCACCCGCTATTGCTTCTCTCGCACGACTATCGTGCGCGGTTAACTGATTTCGTTCCATTTTGTGCGTTTGCGACCGCTCATGCAGAGATAACAGACTGTAGCCGACAAGCGCGAAATCATGGTAGGTTCAACGCTTAGTGCTAACATTGTACGCGTGCTTTATGAAGAAATAAGTGGCGAGGAGATGTCCCCTGTAAGAAGGATATTGAAGGCGAGAACGAAACCAATGGAAAAGGCGCCGGATTATATGATTCTTCCAACGGACGCACTCTTTACAGCGGAGACGATGCAGCTTTCCAGAAAAAAGGCGAGCCCGCTTCGACGGTTTTTTGTATATTTTTTATTGCGTTAGCAATTGTATGGACACTCAGGACAGCTTTTCACCGTCGCCGTCATGTTCCGTATAAACTCTAAATCGATAACATCGCTCCACGCATTGTATGTTCTACCCGCGAGTAAAAGCTCGCGAGCGTTGGCAAGGATCATGGCTAAAGCAGAGATGAAACAAGCTGGCCATCTCCGTCACCAGAATAACATCAATGCGCGTGCGAGGCCTGCCGTCGATTGCTCCTGAAGCAGAAGGAAACGCCCCGCCCGTCATTTGCTGGGGGAAGGAGCAGGAAGGGATCTCTGGTTAGAGGGACTGCGTAACTCCAGCAGCAACTGTGAACTATAAGGCCGCGGTCGAGAGCACTGGCACGCGCGCTAATTCGGCAGACATCCCCCAGTGAACGGTTCGTATACCTTATACGCTGTGATCTCACTGCTTTGCGCTCGGATCACTGATACGACAAATTGACCGAAAACCGCTTCTCTCCCGGGAGCGGCCGTATTGCCATACACCAGCGTTTTGTAGAGTTAAGTGAGATCGGAGCAAAAAGAGTTAGCTGCTAGCCCTCGTTCATGTAACATTACGGCGTGTACTTATCGCATTCACTGCTTCGCCCCCCCCCCCCCCCGCCTCCCCACCCGCGCCGCCGCCGGTCCGATGAACCTCGCGCCGTTCACGCGCCGCCGCCGGAGGCGGAAACACCAGCGCGCCGCCGCCGCTGATTTGGGTCCGGCGCACATGTCTAGTTTCGACTTGGCTCTTGCGGGGACAAAGGGGCGTAGGCGAAAATATTGGGGGCGCGGGTGGCCCTCCGTGCTAAAGCACCTATATAGGGGCTTTATCCGTGCACCCCGCTGGCGCCGGCCCCAGGTGGAGGGACCATTTACAGCTGGGGTGCTATGCAGGATGGCCCGAGTTTGGCGAAAGTCAGGATCTTTCCGAGCTCTGGCGACACCCCCTTTTGAACGAGCTAACAGTGGGGCTCTTCGATTTTCGGACTTCTGGCAGTTCTCTGGCAGCCAGAGATAGCCAGAGGGTCAGCCAGCTAGTTCCGGTCGGGACAGGAAACAGCGTCTTGGTCACGTGTGTGGGAAGCCCGAGACAACCCGAAGCTGCCCCAAGATTACAAAATCGAACGCTGGGACAGCCAGCCTAAACGTAAACAAACGCTACCGCCGTGGCAGCAAACGAAACTTTGCGCCGCGTGCGCGTTGGTTTTTCTGCATTGCCCGCTTGAAAATATGTGGCTAGGTTTGCTGAAGAGCTGAAGTGACATTCTCGAGCATACGGATTTGGGATACGATCACGTACGTTCGCAAAATCGTGCGCAACTCGCCCCGTCCGCGAACAAAACAGCCAGCTGGCGCACGGCACCACGAAAGCGATGCAAGGTGAGCTGCCGCGCCGCTAACGGCTTAACCAGCTCACGTCTGCTTAGTACGTGTAACAGTCGCTGCACAACACGACGCGAAAATCTCGCGAAAGTGATCGTGTCTCCAATAGAGCTCGAGGATCTATCGCGTACTACGTCGCACACACGCGTTGACCAGCTTGCGTTTTGTCATAACTTGAGACGTGCGGCGGTATGGGTACCACGAGTGCGTGTTATATCTAAAATAAACTTCCGTGTGGACGCGTCTTGGACTCGTTTTGGCAGATGTTGCCTGAGCCTCTTTTCCAGTCCTAAGTGGCACTCCAAAAATCTCATGTACTAGCTCAGCTTTTATTTGAGCTACTAGGTGATAACCGTGTACATACTGCATGGAATTATTACTAAGAGGTGGAAAAAGACAGAGCCGACGATGAAATAAGCAACAAAAGGATACATACATTTCTGAATTCATCTTCGTTTTTTCACATCGACGCGTCGTAGCATAACACATACCTCATGTACTGGCCCATAGATCGAAGTACGCTCGCACGCCGTTCGCGACCAACGAGCATCACACAAAAAACAACGTCGCGATCGCTTTTATTCGATCTGTGCATTTTATCAACATCGAAGACCTAGTTGAAATAGTTAAGTTCTGACGGGGTTCACGCACGCAAACATACGACGGAGCGAAATATATCAATCACAATCTTCTCAGCTCAATGGACATAAAGCACACACGACACCACAATCGAATACTACTACGAAAAAATAAACTCGAAAGGGTCTCCATGCGTTCGTACGAACGTGTACATAACTTTTGGTACATGTGCACGACGCAGTTAGAATGGTTTAGAACGCGACAGTTCGCCGCGTTGTTCACGGAAGGAAACTTCACGGGACACATAAGAAAAGCAATAAACATATAGCTCCAAATGCTCGCAGCCACTCGTAATCGCGCCATCTCGCACGGCGGAACGGCGCCGAGCGGCCCGAGCGTAAGGACAAGCAAAGGTGTAGTCCGCAAGCGCCCGCATTGCAATCCGTCGAGTCCTCACAAAGATGGCGGCGAGCGCGTATCGTCTCTTTTCGGCGTCTGCTAGCCCGAAACCTTCCAGAGAGCTTCCACAACTAAATTGTCCTGGAAGGTTCTGGCGACCCTCGGGCTCCCCGCGGGTCGCCAGAACCGTCCAACCCGAGAAAAACGAACGCCAACCGGAAGTGCACCGCGGGGGGGTCGGGGCAACCCGAGAAAAACGAGCGCGCTCTGGCTGGCTCTGGCAGCCCGCGGGTAGCCAGAAGTGGAAAATCGAAGAGCCCCAGTATACGAGAATGTGAAATCCATCTCTCAGCGCGCGCTCCGTTCCATTGGTTACGATGGAACGCGGCGTGACGTCAAGGATGGTCGAGTAGGTTGGGTGGTGTCGTCAAACTAGAGGCACCTTCTTTCATTTGATTGTCGTTCCACTGAGTGTAGAAGTGCACCATGCAAGAAAAGTGGCAGAAAGATCTACTAACTACATTTTTTGTGTGTGCGCGGGCCGTTTGAATTCATTTTCAAGCGTTTAATGTCTGCACTATGTATCCTTTAGAATAATCAGTACCGTGGCCTCTGAGATTAGTTCCGACCGAGCGTCTTACAACACCGCGCCTAGAGCTAATCGCCGAGGCCACGTGTATAATCACCATGGTCAGCCTGTACATTCTAGCGCGTTGCTCGGCCGGCGCGCGCCCTCGTCGTTCTCTTCTTCATCGTGTGCTCGCTCCCAGAGCACGTGCGCCCGGCTGATTAGCTAATTGGCTGGGCGGTATACCTAGCTAAGCCAGGACATGCTGTGACGAAGCTGATTAAGCCAAATCATGCTAAGGCCGAGCTAACTAAGCCGTACGTCTTACTAAGACCATGCTGATGAAGTCGTGTAAAGCTAAGAACGAGGTAATTAAGATCATGCTCATTAACACGACGCTTATTAGGAGCGTGTAATTGAAACCAAGATAATCAAGCCCTTACTCACCGAGATCGTGTTAATTAGGATCGTGCTAATTAGCATTATGCTAATTACCTCTGTACTATAGCAGGACCTTGCGCATTACACCTGAGTAAGCAATGCCGTGGTGATTAAGGCATTATAATCATCATCATCATCATCAGCCTGTCTACGCCCACCGCAGGGCAAAGGCCTCTCCAATGTTCCGCCAATCAACCCGGTCCTATGCTTTCTGCTGCCACGTTATACCTAGAAACTTCTTAATCTCATCTACCCACCTAATTTTCTGTCTCCCCCTCACGCATTTGCCATCTCTTGGAATCCAGTCAGTTACTCTTAATGACCACCAATTATCCTGCCGATGTGCTACGTGCCCGGTCCATATCCATTGCTTCTTCTTGATTTCAACTATGATATCCTTAACCCCCGTTTGTTCCCTGACTCACTCTTCTCTCTTCCTGTCTCTTAAGGTTACACCTATCATTTTCCTTTCCATCGCTCGCTGCGTCGTCCTCAATTTAAGTTGACCCTCTTTGTAAGTCTCCAGGTTTCTGCTCCGTAGGTAAGTACCGGTAAGATGCAGCTGTTATATACCTTCCTCTTGAGAGATAGTGGTAGACTACCATTCATGATTTGATAATGCTTGCTGAATGAGCCCCATCCCATCCTTATTCTTCTAGTTATTTCACTCTCATGGTTCGGCTCCGCGGTTACTACCTGTCCTAAGTAGACGTACTCCTTACAACTTCCAGTGTCTCGCCACCTATCGCAAAGCGCTGTTCTCTGCCAAGATTGTTCCACATTACTTTAGTTTTATGCATATTAATTTTCAGACCTACTCTTCTACTTTCCGTATCCAGTTCAGTAATCATGAACTGTAATTCGTCTCCCGCGTTACTCATCAAGGCGTTACTCATCTGAAGGCATTATCAAAGTTAAATAACACGGCCGCTAATTAGGATCGTGCTCATTAGAGTTATGCTAATTACCTCTGTACTATTCAGGACCTGGCGAATTAAGCCTGAGCAAATAATGGCGCGGTAAGTAAGACATTAACAATTAATGCTAATTAACACGACGCTAATTAGGAGCGTGTAAGTAAAGCTAAGATAATCATGACCTTACTCGACCGAGGTCGTGTTAGTTAGGATCGTGCTAATTAGTATTATGGCAATAATACTAATAATACGGAGCAACCTATGTGCTATTCAGGACCTTGCGAATAAACCTGGGTAATTAAGGTCGTGGTAATTAAGACATTACCAATTAAGAAAGGGCTATTCAATATCATGTTAGTTAAGACCTTCCTAATCAATAGCACCAATATTGAGACCGAACTGACACGGTCATTACTCCGAAGCAGACCAAGCATACTGAGAAGACGAGCCACGTAAAAAGCTGGAAGAAGCTAGGTGATCACAAGCTCCTCCGATGGCCACAGCCTTGCACAAGTAGTGCAAGCTGACCAAATTATTTTATATGCAAAAAAGCTGCTGAGTAGCATCCACCGCATGAAACACTTGACAGGCACACAGACACTATGACAGTCCCGAGTTGAACTGGGGCCTTTTCAGAATCAACGAGTTTGTGCCGGAGTTCGCGCGTCAATCAATTTGATTGACAGACGCCGCGGCGAAGAGCGGGTCCGCCCACCGCGTTTCCTTTTGCCGAGGAGTAGTGGTCGCACCGCAACGCCAGCGAGCGGCACGATTCATCTATGAGCTTAATCGCACCACGGCCACCTGGATCGGGGCGCGCGGCGGTGTTTCTCCGGCCGTCCCATTCGGCGCGCCCCCTTTGAAAAATGTATTGAGGTAGTTCAGCCGCGCGCCGCGACGCGGCGCTCTCCTCCCACCCCTTGCGGATGATGCCGCGCTGGCCGCGCCGTAGACGCCGCAGATGTGTTTGGAAAAATGCACACTGGACATCGTGCACGTGGTGACTGGAATCAGGTACGCTGGTGTATTGTTAATCTGGCTTTACACAGTGGTGTTGCTCTCTGTAGCATATTAACGTCGGATAGAGCCAAGCAGCGTTCTTAGGGGACTTCGTATGGCGCGGCGCGTTCATATCCATGACCACGGCCGCTACATAAGTCCTATATGACACATGTATTGTGCCGAGTACGTGATTTGCCGTGCTTCTCATTCTTTCTTTTGGCGCTCGT